>NW_004949100.1:396087-439855 GCF_000317375.1 Microtus ochrogaster | reverse complement strand
AGGAAGGAGGAAGGAAGGAGGAAGGGAAGGGGAAAAGAACAGAAGGAGGAAAGAAGGTGAGAATAAGCAAGGAAGGGAGACTGGCTGGCTGGGTGATTATAAATACATTAGAGTAAATGTGTTGCACTTAAAGAGACAAAAATGTGTAACTGCATTAAAGAAAACTGTTACTTTTAAAAGAACAATAATGAGACTGAAAATTGCTCCTTTAAGAGTGGCAACAAGAGTATGGCATGAACTATTAACAAATTACTTAAAGATGTGGATGAAACGTTGTCACATGGAATTCCCTTTTCAAAGAAAACTGTTTTGAAAGGGGGGAAATAAAAATACGTGCGAAGAAATTCATCACCACTGTTAGAAATACTGTTTGGTAATTTTTAAGGAGGAAGGATGTGAACTCAGCTAAAAGCACAGAAGACAGACTGACTCTAAGAGCAATGGAAGTAATAGCTATAATTTCAGGTTTTTTTTTTCCTGTGGTGGTGATATGTCTGTCACCTTAAATGTATGGGTTGAAGTACCTTTCTTGCCAAAACAATGAAAATCTCCTTTAATAATAGGTCCTATCAAATAGGTTTTCTGCCCCCAGGTAATAAGTTTCTCCACTGATGCAGTAAGCCAGATCAAGCAAAATTGAAAAAGTGTAACAGAAATATTGAGCAGAGCAACACCCAGGTGGGTTCACCGTATCAAAAAATGGGGCCAGAGAAGTTGTATATCCAAACTAAGAAAAGGAGATTTTTATAGATTTTAGGTGAGGGGTGATAATGTGTCTGCCATAAGCTGGGTTTGTACCAAGTATAGCAAATGCTGAGTACTTACGTGGGTACCTGGATTACTGGCAGCATCAGAGGAAAAAGTTGTAATAGTCATTACAAATGTAGAGCTGGGCTTTTGGTGTCATTTCTTTGTTCAGATACTCAGGAATGGGTCTTTCTTGACAATGCAGGGGTAACCCCTAGACTCCAACTAAACAACCGAACAATTCTGGATAGGTGTCTACCAGTTCAAACCTGGCTATTTCCTATTGGCATAGGACAAGTTGGGTATGGGGTGTCAGGAGTCTGTGGGTTCATGCTCAATAGGAGGTATGGAGACGGGAAATTCCTCTTTCCACACTCTTAACCAACTCAGCAAGAGTTAGAAGGCAGCAGAGCAATTTATGAGTTATGTTGCAAGGTTTAGGGCAGGTCTGGAGGACAAGGTAATTTAGGAGTATCTAGAAATAGTAAATGAAAGACATGGGCCCATGTAGGACCAAAAACGGAGAGAACTGCTCTGAAGATCTGAGAGGCAATGGGTGAAGTAAACAGTGATTGGTTGAAACTGGGTAATCTTGAGGGCCTTTCAGGTGAGTTCGGCTCTGCTTCTAGGGCTCTAAAACTTGGCTGCCATTCACATATGTTAGGGGTCCATATGTTTGGACAGAAGAGCAATGGCCTGATTTGAGGGCTAAATGGGATGGGCTTGAAACCCTGGAGCCACTTTTTCATCTGTAAGAATGGGTGAGAAGGTGGAGTCTAGGAAAGCCAGGGCAGGGACTGATAGGAGGGTGACCAACAGTAAAGAGAAGTGGGG
Source organism: Microtus ochrogaster (assembly GCF_000317375.1). Taxonomy (NCBI): domain Eukaryota; kingdom Metazoa; phylum Chordata; class Mammalia; order Rodentia; family Cricetidae; genus Microtus; species Microtus ochrogaster. The sequence continues at coordinate 438,274 of NW_004949100.1, read as the reverse complement.
GCTGATGGGGGCTAGGTGGGTAAAGGCATCATAGGGTGTCTCTCTGGCCACCTAATACAGGGATTTGGCCATGAGGCCAAAGTTAGGGATCTGATGATGGAAGAATACCATCAAGCACAAAATTGAGGGAATGTGGTTTGTCATGAACAGGGGCTTTATATTCTGAAGGTTAGAGATGATGGACAGGGATTCCATTCCAGACTGAATTGAATCCCCAAGTACACAAAAGCAGAAGAGGATAGCTAAGCCTTAGATGGGGAAATGTGGTATTCCAGAAAGTCAAGGTGAATTAGGATCATAGAGGTGCCCTCTAGGAAGTCTTCTATACATTTGATAAGTGTGCTAGGTTTGGGGTCAAAGATGGAAACCTTCTGGGCCAAGGCTTGGTCTAAGAAACGGAGATTCTCTGGAAAGCCCTGGTGGAGAATTGTCCAAGTGAGTTGTTTCATGGCCAGGACAGGATCATCCTAGGTGAAGGCAGAGAGAATATATGAGTCATGGTATAGACGGCAGAACAAAAAGGCTCCTTTTAGATCAGGGATTTAAAATGGGAAATTGTAATAGGAATATTAGAGAGAAGGGTGTAAGGATATGTTACCCACAGGGTGGGTTGTGATGGGTGCCTCATTAATGACACATAGGTCATGAACTAAGCAGTAAGGCCCAGAAAGCTTTTGCATATGGAGAATGGGTGTGTTGCAATGTGGGTCAACTGGGATTAAGAGTCCCTGAGATAAAAATTAGATGACAATAAGCATTAGTCATGACAATAGGTTTCAGAAATAGGAAACTGTAGTCTTGAAGGGAAAGAGGAGTGGTCTTTAAGGTGAACTAAGATTGGCTGGTGGTGGGCCACAATCTCCCCAGTGGAGATCTTACACATTGGGTGGTCAGCTGGATCCAGGAAGGTAGGGACCGGACAGTCTGAAAATTGAGACGGAATTAAGGGAAGAAAAAGATGGAAGTCAGAAGAGAGTGATAGGGCCAAGTGCAGGGTGGTCCCAAAGAGCCAGAGGATAAGGTGGTGAATTAAAAGCACCAGACAAATGGACCTGGCCAGAAGAGTGTGAAAAAAATCCATAAGAATTCAGGGAAGTGATAAGGTCTCAAGGAGGGATCTTGTTCACTCCCATGACAACAATCAGCAAAGGAACTGTGGGACCTGAGTATGAGGTCAAGACAGAAAATGTAGTCCCTCTATCCACCAGGAAGATGATTGAGTTACTTACTACCTGATCTAGGTGAGGGTGTTATGAGTCTCTGAATATTGTTACCATTAGTTGTTCTCTAGGCTGAGGAGCTGAAAGGTCAAAGGAACAGGCTCAGATACCTGCACTGGTGGGGCAGAACTCAAAAACTCTGGGAGCTATGAGCATTTGTCTCTCCAATGCTGAAATTCTCAAGATCATGGAGAGTGTTAAAGTCAAGAATACATTACACGCTGAACTAAGGAAGAGGGATTTTATAGGTTGTAGACAAGGGATGATGATGTGTCTGCTGCAAGATGGTTTTCTAGCCAAGAAGGGTCAAAAGTTGAGGGACTTGTGAGGCTGGTGGCATCAGGATAGAAAGTTGTATTCATCACCAAGTTTGAAAAACTGGGCTTTTGGGTGCCTTTTCTTTGTTTTGAGACTCTCTGAGTGAGTGGGATTTAGAAAGAGAAAGAGACAGTAATGGGGCTTTCTGGATCCTACAGTGGTAATACAGAGGCTCCAACTAAATATTGTCAATGTTCTGAACTTGCCCTCAAAATATAGGCACTCAATTAGTGGTCCTTGGAGTTCACATACTAATGCTCCTTACTTAATGCTATGGCAAATACACTTAAACTTTATCAAAATCATCTGTGTTTCTCTGTAAGTCGGATGCATTAGCACATTCTTTACATAGTGATAATCTGTTAATTATGAGCATAAACACATCTTTCAAGCCCTGGATGAGGATACTCAAAAGCATCTGTGAATAACAATATCTGGAAAGAAGCTGTATATGGCTATAAATGAAAACTAGTGAAAGGAATATGTGTCTTCAGACAGTGATTGCTAATTAAACTCTAAGCACTATGCAGAGGTTGGGATGCTGCAGGTACAGAAGCTAATTACCTTATCTCTGTCTAAATACTGGCCTTCCAGAACAGCCATTTCTTGCCTCTCTCTGTTTCAGAACTAACATCCTGTGACAATAGATGAAAACAAACAAGGAGCATGGTTTAGAATCTACTAACTTAGCAAACAGCTAGCTTTTACAAATCCAAAACCTAAGAAAACTATCAGCATCTTGTGCACACAGGGAAGCTTCTCCTATTCTGATGGTTTGCCCTCTCTGATAGACTATTTTTTTTTTTCTTTTTCGAGACAGGGTTTCTCTGTGGCTTTGGAGCCTGTCCTGGAACTAGCTCTGTAGACCAGGCTGATCTCGAACTCACAGAGATCCACCTGCCTCTGCCTCCCGAGTGCTGGGATTAAAGGCGTGTGCCACCATCGCCCGGTTTAGACTATTATTCTATTTTCCAGCAGGAACCTTGGAGAGTGAAGGAAGCAGACTAAAATCTCATAGAACAAACAACTTTATTCAGGGCCACAGACAATTTACATTCTGAGAATTAAGGTCATATGAAGAAAGTTCACTTGAGGTCAAGTTGTAAACAGCCACAGGGGCAAGGTCACATGAGTTTAGACTGTACACACTCAGAGAACGACTCCAGCTTAAATACAGCTTTCTAAGTAATAATGAACAAAATGATACGTAATACAAAGTAAGCCCTCTCCAGTTATTACACCAGGGAGGAGCATGATGGCATACCGTGTTATGGAAGAACAAAGGTTATAAGATTCTTGTCTCTTTTACTTGGAGTTTTCTCACAAGCTCTCAGAAATCTCACAAAGCCTCATTTCTGGATCGAATTCCACCAAAGTACCCTCCAGTATGATTGTAACTTGCCTTGATTTATGACTTTCTCTGTTCTGTAAAACTATAAAAACTTTGTGGAAACTGTGTTTCCTTGCTGGAACACAAAATTGAGGGTAATGTAATCTGTGTTTTGGGGCCATGGTTACTTTCTTCTTCCAGCATTCAGTCCAGTCTTCCACAGCTACCTGTTTTGTCCTATCAACAGGCCAAGGCAGTTTCTTTATTCATTAACCAATAAAAGCAACACATAGACAGAAGAACCTCACACACCACCAGAGGAAGTTGACTGATGCACTGGGCAGTATTCTGATCATAGAGAACCTCAAGATTTTCCCTTATAGTGGCATACTTGCTCCAACAAAGCCATACCCACTCCAACAAACCTACACTGCCTAATAGTGCCACTCCCTAATAGATTATGGGGCTAATTATATTTGAAGGATCAAAGGAGGAAAGGATCCTGCTGAGTCTACAGCAAACCTTAATACTTAAAGACCTAAGAGTGCTAATGTTCTAGGGCTATGCAGCAGCTGTAAATTCATAGAAATAATGGTCTATCCAGCATGGGAAATGGGACACTAGAAGAAGCCATCGCCCCTAGGTTGCCTTCACCTAGCTGTTTGCTCTGCCTAATGCTGTAAAATACCAAGAAATAAAATGATCCTGAAGGCAATACAAACATAAATCATGCCTATCTCTGATTCACGTAAAGCAAAAACAGCTACTCAACAAATTGATAATTCATAAATAGCATCCTTTCTGAGTATAGAATAATCAACCGACTGATAAACTCTTTCTCTCTGTATCTCTCTCTCCTCCCATCATTATGTCTAAAAACAGAAAGTTTTTAATTGTACAATGATGATAATTCCTGTCCCATAAAATAACTTATCTATAAAAAACATCATAAAGTGATTATATTTCAGCTGTATAAACTAGAAATAATCAGTACAGCACCTCCTTCCAGTAATAAACTCAGCGGTCATGGGATTGAGAAGGCAAGAAGATTGCAGTGAATTCCAGGTCAACCTCAGCAGCACAATAAGTACCTAGCAAACAGGTCTACAGAATGAGATTCTGTTTCAAAAATTAATTTATTTTAATAAAGTAGTAATTAGACTACATATAAATTTCACATGATACCGTAAGAGGTACAGCTATACAATTACTGTACTCAGTCTATTTTTCTAAGGATTTAAAGCTCTACATGTTATCTATCAATGCACATATGATTATAGATATGCTAAGAATACGTGATTAGGATACGCTAATTATTATAATCAAATATAAATTTTATGCCCTACAATTCGTGGCCTAATTACAACTTATCAGTAACAGATAGGGAAGTTTCATTAAATGTAACAAGAGTAAGTATATACTGAGAGTGCCAAATGTTAAAACCTGCTCCAGCAAACAAGCACTCAACTGTCTATAGTTTAATAATGTCAAAATGGGTTGACTCTGATAAAATGCTACTGTCATGTAAAGCTGTATAGCATGAGCAAGCGGGTCAGCACATCTAGAGACCGCAAAGCATATTTTTATATAATTTTTACTTTAACAATAATAAACTAAATTTTCCTTTCTGTACTTAGGCTGGATAAGCAAGAAAAAGATTACAATGTCTAATACAAAAAGGAAAAAACACTACAAAGAGTAAAAATACAGAAGAACATTAGGATTATTTTTCTCAAATTTAATATAATAAATCTTTATAAAAAATAGCCAATGAACAAAAAATGAAAGTACTTTGTACCCTGATTATTGCATATCATTTCCTAGAGGTACTTATGATTCAATGCACTTTTTAAATATGTCACAATGTTTCTAAAATATAACAGACACATTAAGTAAAACTGTGTGAATGATGTAATTCATTTAATACCTAAAATATATTATGGATATTCTTTTACAACTGTTGTAAAAGAATAAAATTAAAAAATAAAAGTTAATGGTTAATAAATATTTCTGTATTATTCCACAAATGAAAATTAATTGCTGCATATTTTAAAATGCTACCATTAATGGTTCTTGGGATTAAAAACTGATTTACATGGTTATGTTCATTTGCTTGCCCATTTGTGTAAAAGGGTTTTTTGAGAACAAAATACCATGGAATTTAACTTTACATCAATACAGAGAAACATCATCCAGAAGTTTTCAAGCCAGTGTAAGTTCTTCCTATGTTCTATGTTCTGTAGGTTGTTTTTTCTCTGTGCTTCTTTTCCTTTAAACAGCCTCACATAACTTGTGGAGAGCAATCTATAGTCTTGGCAAGAGCCTGGTTGTCATGAGGTTCCCACATAATCCATTTGACCAACAACTCAATTAGATTTTACCCTATTATAATACCAGAAGCTTTATTTTGATGACAGGAGATGACCAGCTGGGTCTCTCTCCCCCATTACTTGGCAGTTTCATTTAGATCATCCCCATGTATGTTTATATGTTAGAAAACTTGTACTTTAATTAGGTTTCCATACTATCCATCAAATATCCCTTCTTTGTACCTGTCTCCCCAAATTCCCTCCATTATCTCCCTTTCTTTTCCTCCTCATTTCTTAGTTCTCTTGTTTTAGACACACACACATACACACACATGCACACACACACACACGCCTACCTCCAACCACGCATATCTGTCTACTATATTTCCCTTCCCTTAAGAGACCTGTCTTCTGTAGTTCCTAACTCTATATTAACCTCTGTAGTTCTATGGATTATAGCTTTTTATCATTGATTTAATAAATAATATCCACATATAAGTGAATACTTGCTGTATTCATTTTTCTGAATCTATGGTACATCACTCAGAATTTGATTTTAGTTGCATCTATTCATCTGCCAATTTTCTTCTTTTTGGTGTCTGAGTAATACTCTACTGTGTAAATGTACCACATTTTTTTATCCATTCTCCTGTAAGTTGTTTTCAAATTTTGGCTATTATGGATAAATCAAGAATAAATATGGTTGAGAACGTGTATCTGAAGCTGTTGCTAAGACTATAGGTTGTTTGACACAAACAGATGGCAAAGCTCCATTGTTGAAGATAACACCCAAATAACTCATTGAAAATGGAGACATCAAATTTGTGCCTACAGAGTACCTTCATTTATAATGTCATTGGTACAGTAATATAGAGTGCTACCAAAGAGCAATTTTAATACCAAGCCCACCATAAAACCTTTCATGTAAAATGATTTTTTACTTGTAAGATAGAAAACTTGTGGCAATAAGTTCTTTGGGAGTAAGAATAAATAATTGATTTCCCTTAATGCCAATGCTACCAAATGAAACCTGACAATATTTGAGTGACCAGTACCTGGAGAAGAGCTATCAGGATCCTAGGGTAAACCCAAATACTACTGTTGAACAAAAGGGACTCAGAAAGAAAATAACTCCTAATGACATTCTGCTACACTTCTTGGTCAGTGCCATGCTCAGCTAACATCATAGAATCTTCCTCCTACAATAGATTGGAACAAATACAGAAACCCACAATCAGATATTATACAGAGAATGACAGACCTTGGAATACTCAGTTCTAACGCAATGTCTCCATACATTCCTTCCCCTTAGGCCTCAGAGGAGTATATGGAGAGGGAGGCAAAAAGAATAAATGAGGCAGAGAAGATGGTACCAAGAAAAAAAAATAGTCTTCTAAATCAAAATTATCATAACTTGCTGGGACCCATATGACTTCGTTGGAGCACAAGACCTGAGAATAGCATGAAAAACTTTTCCTTTTGGCAAGGCAGTGGAGAATTTAACCCATTTTTTGGCAAGGTCGATGGGTAATTCTGGGCATGACTCCAGGAGCCTGTGTGCTACCTGTTCTCCTTGTTTCCTTACACAAACTATTGCTGGTTGCTTTAGTTTCATTTTCTTAGAGCCATAGATGAAATGGCTATTTCATTAGGAATATTTCTCCCTGATGATTTTCCTCTGGGTTCCCCAGAGGGGATATTGTTAAAAATATATAGTGGACCTGATTCAGCTCCAAAAACATTCGAGGTTTCAAGTGTGAATTTGTAAGAACAGGATGCTGCCTTTCCAACACACCTTGTGACTAATCTGAAAGAATCACAGTAATTCAAGACATTACATATTTGCATAATTGTCCTGGAGAGAATGATTCTAAGCACAGGAGTCTAAGGGCATTGCAAATGAATAGATGATATCAAGAATTAATGGGAACAGTCTAGGAACAGGGAATAAAGTGGAATCATAGAAACCAAAAATGCTCTCCTTTCTATAGCTGTGTCAGTATCGTAGGAGGCAATGCCGTAGAAAGCTGGAAGGAAGAGATTCGAGAATGAGGAATAAGCAGTGTCCAGTAGTAAGAGTAAGCTTTTAAGTTCTGTAATTTATAGGATGTTAGGAGAAAATCTGGTATACTCCCATAGGAGAGAGAGTAGTACACAATGTACAATGTGTTGATTCAGCCTTGGCTGCTGAGTTGATTGAGAGAGTGTAGAGTTGACCAGAGGTAAACATTAACCATTAGAGGCAAACCTTTCTTTCACTTTCCATGAAGCTGTAACCTCAACTGCTGTCTACTGGGTACGCTGTTCCACCTGTAGGTGAGCCAAGTTAGAAAATTTCCTTTGTTGCTTGCTATACTGCTTATGTTTCTAATGTTAAGTCTACAAATCAAGTTGGTAATGATTACTGGTGGGTAAGTTGAGGAACAGAAAGGGAAGGAGATAGAGAAGAAACTGGCCATTATTGTAATTATTATTAGAAAATTAAGGAAACAAATATGATTGGTGAAAGACCCTCGGAGAAGACTTTTTTTGGGGGAGACCTCCCCAACGCCAAGGAACAGGCTGAGACCACATGGATGCAAATCGCAAGAGGTTTATTGAGTAGGCACAGGTACCTGCGGGCAGCAAGATCTCTCGGAAGACTTGCACGCCTGCCAACGGGAGGGCGGGCTTTTTATAGGGAAGAGCAAAAAGCAAGTTTTACAGAAGCAAAAGCGTGGTTATCGGTCGATCCGGAATGCTGCGGGGTGTCAGCAAAATGCAAGTTTACAGAAACAAACGCATGGTTATCGGAATGAGGCGGGGGGCATGACTGTTCCTATCTTATAGATATCCTGTTTTGCAGTCAACTTGCTTTGTTGATGTCCTATCTTATTGACATCCTGCCTTGCAATCCTCCTATCTCAAAGACATTCTGCTTCCTCAAACACATGGGATGTAAAACTATTCATGCAGACTATTGAAACGGTATAAATAGAAATGACTCAGGCTATCCAGAGCCACTTGTTAGAAACAGGTGGTCAGACTTTTCTTTGTTTCTCCAACTTAACACATCCATCCCAGGTCATCAGACCTATTAAGAGCCAGCAAGGCTCTTAGCAATAACTCATACAAACTCACAGGGCTGAAGCATCATGCCCAGTCTGTGTTTGGATCTGCATCAGGCTTGTAGTGTATATATTATAGATTTCATTTTAGAGTTTTATGGGATTTCTGAGTGTGCGAACTAGTTGGTCTCGGATTCTTGTGCTTTATCCTGTGCTCTTTTTCTTCTGTTTGATTTGTCTAATTCCAATTTTTATTTTCTCATATCATATTATACTAATTTTATTATCTCTGCTGGGCGGTGGAGGCACACACCTTTAATCCCAGCACTCAGGAGATAGAGGCAGATGGATCTCTGTGAGTTTGAGGATGCCATCCTGGTCTTCAAAGTGAGTTCCAAAACAGCCAAGACTGTTTTACAGAGAAGCCTTGTCTCAAACAAAACAAAACAAAAAACAAAGAAACAAACAAACAAACCAAACCAAAATAAGTACACACACATATTATCTCTGAATTATGCATGTTTTCTTTTCTATTAATGAATGTTTAGTTATAATGTTTTTTTTTTTTTATTTTATACTCTAACCACAGTTCCCTCTCCTTCTATCCTCCCACTCTCTTTCCAACCTGCCCTTCATTTACTCCTCAGAAAGGATAAGGCCTCCCATGGGGAGTCGCAAAGCCTGTTAAGCCTGTTTTCTAATGAGAGACAGAAAGGAGGAGGACTTGGGATGGAGAGGAGGTGGGAGGAAATGAGGGAGTAGAAGAAAGGGAAGCCATAATCAGATTATATTGTGTGAGGAAAAAATATCTCTTTTCTGTATAGAAAAAATAAATTATAGAAGTGAAACAAAACAGAAAAACAACCCAAACCAATAGAGTGCCACATCACATGACAGTTCTGCCAGCAGAGAGTTTAGTATATTGTAGGAAAATGTTTTGCTTTCAGGAAGCTTTCCTTACTGAAGTTCATACAAAATGTTTATCAAAAAGGTGTTCTTAATCAGTTCTGCAGCTGCAAAGATAATAGAAAGACCCGCTGTATTCTTCACCATTGTCTTTTTCCCCTAGGTCAGGCTATGGTTTTCTCTGTGGATTATTATACTACTGTGAACTCTGGCCCCCTTTGTTCAACACACATTGAAAATATATCTACTAAGTAAATGATGGTAAGCTCCAAAGTCTTCTAAATATATCAATAATCATACTTTATTTTACAAATTTCTTTGATGGTTTATTGATAAATTGAAAGGGAAATAAAGGCAAATGTGCTTAACAATTGTGGTCTTTAGGTTACATACAGAATTTTAACTAATTTCAATGACCTATTTAAGATAATAGAAAGATATTATTTTTTTGCCAAATATGAGAAATCTTTATGAATTTTCAAAACTTTCAAGAAACCTAAAAATAAAAAATTGATCATTTATATATTTCCAATCATTCTTTTTGAATATGTGCAGCCATATATAGTGATCTTCAATTTTCTACAATTATGCATAACTGTACATGTATATTTACATTTGTAGACAATGTGTTTATATATTATTGAATAAAGAGAAGAATATTCCCAAGGTTTTATTGACAAGCCATAATTTAAAATTCTATTTTTTATTATATCAAAGACATAGTAAAGTACAAACTTAAAATATGCTTTAACTTTTACAGTAATATATGTGAAACCAACCAGAAATATTCAATAAAACCCCATTCTGATCTTCATAATTCTAAAAGAAATGTACAATGGATGGTTTTTTGGTAATTTTTATCTGGACACTATCTTATAATATCCATCTTTTATAGGCATTTGGTTCAGAATCATCTTCAAGTATATTTTTATATCCCATTGTAAAATCATACTTATTAACCAAATAATATATTGGTATTATTTATATATTTTATGATGCATTAATTTCCCATAACTAAAGGATAACATTATCAGAAAGTAAAGGTATCAATTTTGCTTAAATTGCACTTGTTTCTTACTGTTATGCAGGTTTAAAGTTAGTCTCACTGGATCCCCACTAAACTGTAGATGTGACTATATAACTCACAATAAGCTCCAGGTGAGAATTTTTCTCTTACAATTTCTAGAGGCTGACTGTAATCTTGGGCTTACGATTTTCTTCAAATAGCCCATTTACTATTGCTTCTGCTTCTCAAAATGTCTCCTCCTTGGCTCCTAGGCTTTTTGCCACCTATTCATAAAGGATATATTAATGAGGATAATATCTGAAAGACCCCTCTGTTATAAAAATTTAAATGCGATATGTACAAATTCAAATTTAGCAGTCTTTCCTAAGAAAAGACCTGGATGCTCAAGAACCCAAATTAAGTGAGTAAAGAGCTAATAAACATATTTTTTCTAAGAACTTTTCTTCCAAGATGAAAGATGAAAGAAGACATTATTTAGTTTTTTACATGATGGTTTTTTTTTTTTACCATTTTACACATCAAAGACTAAGTTAAAATTGGTGTTTTAGAGGTGTTTTTGAAAAGAAAGTTATGGTTTTATTTAGCTATAACACATATAAAATGTTACCTATATTAAATTTACTTATTTTAAAGCCAATGCAGTTTTAAGTTTTACCCATGTGATTTAAAAAAGGATTTGTTCATTGAAAAGTGTCTTATATTAATAAAGCTTAACAATTTACTAATGTATGTGTGTATGTTTGTACATGAATTATACTGAAATATTCCATTACAGTAGATTTCTCACCTCAGGCCAATGAACTCTAAATAATCTAGTAAATGTCTTGAAAACATGCATAATACCACATTTTTATATGGTAATTATTTTCACTTATGTTCACACCAATAGCAATGATTTATAATTTATAGAGTATGTGCTCTAAGATAATAAAACTTAACTTATAATAGACTATATCTAACAATATGAAATTACTCAAGGCATATGCACATGTCCTTTTCTGCTCACGTTCTCTAGACATTGGCCAAGAGCTAGAGAGTGTAAGGTTAGGGGGAGAGCCAAACAGAGAATGTTGGAAAGAAAAGCAGGGTCAGAGCAGTACTGACCTGATACAGAGAGAAGCAAGATGGACATGTCATACTGAGAAAAAGTACCAAGCCATGTGGCAAAGCAGAGACAAAAATATGGATCAATTTAAAATGTAAGAATAAGCTTGAGCTATTGGCTGAGTAAGTAAAATTAATATTAAACCTTTGCGAGGTTACTTGGGAACAGCTTGCAAGAGAAACTTCCATCTCCAATGATTTGAAACAATATATGAAATACCACTAAAAACATTATGTTAGCAATAAAGACTTCTAAAACAATATGGAAGCATGAAGGAATGTCCAAATTCTTCAGTTTGTGATAAGATATTATCATTTATAAAATTCACACTCAAGAATCAAACAATCTGGGGCTAGAGAGATGGCTCAGTTGTTAAGAGCATTGCCTGCTCTTCCAAAGGTTCTGAGTTCAATTCCCAGCAACCACATGGTGGCTCATAACCATCTGTAATGAAATCTGGTGCCTTCTTCTGGTCTGCAGACCAGATAGACTATTATATACATAATAAATAAATAAATATTTAAAAAAAATTAAAAAGAACCAAACAATCAAGGTAATCCCAATAAAGAAAATTTAATAACATCTCATGATATTTCAATTAAGTTTTTAGTGCTGAGTTACATTTACAGCTATGCTTTGGTGCATGTAGCCTTGAGCTATTTGTTGTACACTTCTAATGGAAATAGATATAATGACATCATAATCAAGAAATAGAAGGATGGTCTGACATTTAAAATGATATTCAAAATGCTATTGAATTATAAATAATTATTTATTTGTAAAATTTTGTCTTTAATATTCTGGGACTCCTGTCAGTGTTAGTTGACTGGAAAAGTGGAATATTAGACACAAGCTTTGCCTACTGGTTCATATGTATCTTGGGGTCAACAAATAGTTGCCTAATTGGGTATAAGGAGTGCTAAATAGGAAGAAAGTCAAGCTTTGTACTATAAACCTAGGTTTCACTGATAAGTGCTGTTTTTACCATTATCATAGAAGGTTCTTTTTGCAGTAATCAGGGGCAGAAATTGCAATTGGTCAAAATGTGGAGACTATGTGTCCAGGGAGTAACCCACCCTAATCCATGTATCTACAAGACAACTTCTATATATAAGTCGTTTAAAAAATTATGAAATGCAGGGATGAATGATGGTAAGATTTTGAGGATTCCTACTGCTATATATTGTCTTCTAGATAATAAGGCTGCTGGCCACATCTATGAAATCTCAAGAACATAGTAGCATAAACAAGACCTGTACAATGACACCTACAATGGACATGTCAGAAAATATGAGAAATTTCAAAAGACCTACTTTGCAAACGAAGAGCTACAGATAATCCATTGTTGCAGAGACAAATAAATTTTTTCCTGGGATGAGAATCCAGATAGGTTATCCAAGATTAAGTGGTCATCTCTCAATATGTATACTTGTTCATATGTGTGTGTTACAGGCAATAATTATAGAAGAATAAATAGCTCTGCAATGTAGTTAGGAAAGCAGGGAGGATTGGAAGTAGAAGGTCACTTGAAAATGCTTCAAATAAAAAGATTGTCTGTGAAACTGGATGTCTTTATTAAATATACATTTGTGTTTCCCATTGTCATACTTAAAATTTTATTGCTGTGAAGAAGTACTATGACCACCAAAACTCTTATAAAGGAAACATTTAAATGAGTGGTTCTCTTACAGTTCAGAGGTTCAGTCCATTATCATCATGATGGGGAGCATGGAGGTCCAGGCAGATGTACTGCTTGAGTAGCTGGGAGGTCTATGTCTTACAGGCTAGAAGAAGTTGCCTGAATGTCACACTAAGGGAAGCTTAAATGAAAGAACTCGAAGCCCATGCTCACACTGACACTCTTCCTCCAATAAGACCAGACCCCCTAATAGCACCAATTTGGGGCGGGGGAGGCTTTTTCTTTCAAACCACCACAGTCCATTCCCTGGAACCAATGCTTATAGCCATATCATAATGCAAAAAAAAATGATTTTGTCCAATTTCAAAAATTTCCATAGGATATAATATTCTCAAACTTGTTTCAAAGTTCAAAGCCTAATCCCTCTTCTAAGATATCAGGCAACCCCTTAACTGTAATCTTTTGTAAAATAAAAACCAAAAACAAAAATTAAAAATAAAAAATGAACTCATACTTCCAACATTAAATGGCATAGGATATACATTAACATTAAAAAATGTAGGGAAGAGAGCATCGTGAGAAAATACTAGACCGAAGTAAGACTGAAAATGAGCAGGGCAAATATTAATCTCTGCATCTTCATGTTGTATGTTGAAAAGCCCCTCAGATCTCTAACTCTATTTATGGTTGTTAACTGAAACACACTTCCTTCTCCTGGGCTGGTTCCATACCTTGTTTGTAGCTCTTTTCAGCAGATATTCCGGCATCTCTCAGATCTGGGGATCTCCAATTCTATCCATGCTTCAACTGCACAGCTTCACACAATGGTCTCTCTACTAGGCCTCCATTCAAGGACACTCCTATTATGTGTCTGGCCTACATGGCTGTATTCCATACCTCCTTTCTTCTGTTCTTAACTCTAGAGCCAGTAGCACTTGACTGAAGCTGCCAAGTTCTGCCGCTTGTTAATGCTGGAATGTAGCCTGCTCGTTCAAATACGTCTTTGCCAGCTTTTCGTCTTTCACTGCATAAGCTTGATGTCCCCAAACTTGCTCTGTAAATCAGGCTGGCCATCTATTATTAAACCACTGCACTTCATTAAAGAAGTAAGGTTGTCACTATTGAAAACTGAAGGAATTGAAGAAAAGCTCAAAAGGATTAGAATCTCTGATAGCATCTCTTCCAATCCCTCATCAAAGTCATTTAATTTTACAGAAGCAAAATGATCTGTAATGATTTGCCTATAAAAAAACTAAGCAATATTCTTACCAGATATACATGGTGGTACAAATCCTATGGGCAATTAGAATGAATGGCAAAGTCAGAGGTGAAAATATGTTAGAAAGTACTGCCTAGGAAAAAGGCCAATACAAAGAGAGGAGGGAAGATACAGTGTCTCCAGTGCATGTAGACGAAGAAGAATGAGGCCGTGCAGTGCAGTGGCTGTGCTGTTTGTGAGAAAATGGAGTAAGCCAGTCTATTGAGCTATAATGATATGGGTAGGTCCAAATCAATCACATTTTTTTTTTCAATCAGAATGTATCTTCTCTTGCATTCACCTCCAAGGGATACAGAAATGAATCAAAGGACCATCATGGGAAGCTTTTTGTAACCTCAAAAGGAGATAAAAACACCTAAGTAAGCCAGGTGGTAGTTGCCCATGCCTTTAATCCCAGCACTCGGGAGGCAGAGGCAGGTGGATCTCTGGGAGTTCGAGGACAGCCTGGTCTACAAGACCTAGTTCCAGGATAGGCACCAAAGCTACAGAGAAACGTTGCCTCGAAAATAACCAAAAAAAAAAAAAAAAAAAAAACTAAATACAAAGAACTCTTGAAATACAGAGAATAGATTTGAAATTCATTGGTCAGGTTAGGTTGATGGGAGAAGTTGATAACTATGATAAGAGATACAAATTAAAAGGAGAAAACTGTTGTAGGAAGCTGTGTAAAGACCATGGTATTTTGGCTCAAGCCTTTAAGATACTGATGAAATGTGCTTGGGAGAAATACACTTATAGAAAAACAATGATATTAGCAAATATGAAGTTTATAGGAACAAATAACTTTTAGCTACCAATTCATAATTTTCTTAGGTTTTTATTTCTTTAACAGAGCCTATGACTTGGAAATATATAAAGGAGAAGGTTTATTATATGCCTAAGTTCTGGAATTCCAAAGTCATAGTGTCATTGTTTATTTAGTATACAGTTAAGTATTTGTGCAAAGGAAAGACAGGACAATGAGGACAGATTATTTATAACATTGTCCTCTCAAATCCGTTTTTCTGGAACTGCATTAATGTCTCCCTTGAGGGTGATAAAAGAATGATTTGAACACCTTTTAAAACCTGCCTCTTACTTCTGTTCCAATAGCAACTAAATTCCTGTGTGACTATTTGCTGGAGCAGAGCATATCTAAAACACAGCAGTATTCTAGTAAGAGTAATAAGAAGGGAAAGACCTGC
Organism: Microtus ochrogaster; assembly: GCF_000317375.1. Taxonomy (NCBI): domain Eukaryota; kingdom Metazoa; phylum Chordata; class Mammalia; order Rodentia; family Cricetidae; genus Microtus; species Microtus ochrogaster. The sequence goes on along the minus strand of NW_004949100.1, from coordinate 422,910 downwards.
CATTCTATTGGTTTGTACTTAAATCTCCAGAGATGTGCTATGTCTTGTGTATCCCCCCCCCAACACATGTAATGATGTAAAAAGACACTAAAAACATATGAGACTTACTTCAGTTTATTATATTCCCCAGGATTTGAAATTTGACAAATTTTCCAGTTTATTTTTCAAAAATCTGTGATGGATTAATCAGACGACTTTATATAATTAGATAACTGGTACTAAGAGTTGTATTCTCATTTTCCATACAAATTGAAAAACAACAATAACAAATAAATGATATTTCTAAATGACAACTTGAACTAAAAAAAAAAATAATAAATGTTAGTGCAGGTAATTGGGTGACAGCCAGTTCAATTTTCTGGATGCGTTTCTCCATGTTTAAGGCAAGAAAACCAGGGTCTAATAGTTTGGATTAGAAGAATAATCACAGTAACACTTTGCAAATTGGTTCCAAGTTAACTCTCTCATTTTGTAAACTTTGCTTGTTATTTGTGCTTTTACTCCCAAAATTGTGAAATATAAAAAATATGATATAAAATCAGAAAACTTTTATAATAATCATGACTTTGTTAATATCATTTTCACTTTTATCAGTATATTAATCAGAGTTAGTAGGATTAAGATTTAGTATTTTTTTTTTATGGAAAGACTTTCCATTCATGACCACAGTGTCAAATAGACATTTTTAAATCCTCAAGTCAAAGCAAAATGTGGCATACTGTATACTATTTATACAAAAAATGTATTATTTTCTTTCCTTTGTTTAGCTGGTTTATTTACATATAAAGCTGTGAATATCTGACTGATGCAATTATCTCATACTACAATGCCTGTTATTTTCTAGCATTCCTAACATTAAAAAAAAAATTCATTTTGTCATCAATTATATGTTGGTGCTAAGAATGCTATAAGCATTATGACAAATTAACTGCACAGTGAAGTAAAGAATAAAAGTTTGTGATTGCAAGAGTTTTGGAAATTGCTATTGCCTCTGAAAAATAGCATTAGAACCTTAAATAAAATAAGTGAATCGGTTAATAGGTATGAAATTTAATGTTATTTCTTCAATTGGAATTTTCTTGTTGATACAGCAATTTAGAAGTTATACTATTAGGGAAAATATAAAGTTAAATGAAGGAACTTTTAGAATATGTCATTACTAGAATATGTCCTATTTAAACATCATTATTCCAATCACATTCGTAAATGTCAGAAATTCAAAAAAGTTAAATAAAATCTGACATGTATTTGTTTTATTAAAACACTAACATAATTACCAACTTGATCAATCTATTTTAAAGGAGAAAAATGGCCCACCTTCTATCTCTATTTCAGCTGCCACGCTGCTGTGCTACACAATGAAACATGATAGACCTCTGTACTTCCAATACTACTTCATCATATATATTGACAATTATGTGCAACTTAGTAGTATAGTAAATAATGACATAAAGTTCAGAGATGCTTATCACTCTAAACAAGACAGGTTTTATGGCAAAGGGCCCCTTAGAAGCCAAAGGAACCCATTTGAAGTGTCAAACATATATATTGTACGATAACAAAAGTATTTCTTTGCAGTAAGTTGATATGAAAGAAATTCCTAGAAAGGCAACAGCTTAAAGGACAGACTAGTCTATTGAGAAATAAAGATGATTCATCTCAGCAATATATGATATAGTAGAAGATTTAATTGCAACTGAGTGCCAAGTGTCTTTTAGATACTATTTCCCATGCATCTGAAATCCCTCATCACACAACTTCATGAGTCAAACCATAACAATATACATATATTCTAAGCATTCCTGCCATTGTCCTTTGTTTCTGAAACCTTAGACTTCCCAAATAATATTTTTAAAGTGAACTTAGTTCACTGTTGAACAACTGTTCCTTTCCCAGGGGTGAGATGGTAGCCATTCTCCTGTACAGAAACAAATTTACACCTCAGTGAGGATTCACACCTGGTTAGGTAGTCAGTCCAGGTTAAATAGATTTTGCCTCAGGGAAGAGAAGAGAGTTGTCACCCTGTTAAATCAGTTCCCACTGTTTGAATCTGAATCTGAATCAGGCAGCTAATAAGGGCAATTGGGAGTGTGTGAGATATAACTTCTTTAGATTTGTTAGCAGGATAAACTTATGCTGGAGTTTAAAGTGAGCATCCATACCTCGCAGTGTGTTGAATAGTGTACACTTTTGTTCATTATACTGTTTAAAATTAGAGCTTTACATAAGAGCAAGCTTGTGTTTTCCTTCATTCTATTCATGCCAGCGTAAGTTGTCTTTGACATTTTTAATAGGTAATAGTTCTTCTGTAGATCTAATTATCTCTCAATAGACATAGCCTCTTTCCCCCCATTAAATAAGAAGAAATCCTGGCCTTGGAGCAAATAAATTTCATTTGGATGTAGGCTAGAGTGATGGGAGTGTACTGCAATTTTAGAACCTCTGCCTAGTACATGAAAGGTTCCAGATTTAATCGCTAACATTAGAAACAAAGAAAAATATAGTAAATATAAACATAAAGAATGGACTATTGTGGTCCTTAAAAGAAGACGTGAAATAAATATAGAAAGCAATGAAAATGTATTCAATGACTATCTCAATGAAATGCTTTTATCTTCCTGTGTAGATCAACAGAGATAATCAGTTTATTCTTCATCAAGCAAAAGATTGGGGAATGATGTTATTGTCCCTAGGTTTTGTGATAACTGAAAAATACAAGAAAGAAACTCTTAATCTAATATTCATTATGCAATAAATAAAAAAACTTAGCCCTTTTCTGTAAGCCATTTATCAAAGTAGAAAAGGGTGGAGTGATTTCTCTAACAGTTATTCCATTGCAGGGGCTAAGGGGTCTAATAAAGTTTAATACTGTCACTCCATTCCCTCAGTCTTCCAAATATCCCAGTCACTAGCTCTTCCCTCTTTCTATATTGTAGTAACTATCACATAAATTTCATTATAAGCAACAGGATTAATTCATGTTTTCTGAACGTGGCTTCCAACATACTAGTAAGACATAAGATTCCATTTATTTACTAAAGTGCTTGTAGACATTCATGTGTTTCATCTTTAAAAAAAAAGTTAAGTAGCATAAATTGAATAGTAAAAGTGGAGTCATTGACAGGTTGGGCAGAGTTGTGGAGAATCCATTTTTTTTTTCTCCCAGATGCCTGGGAACACAGTCTCAGAGTTTTGAGAGAACCCTGAGTCAAATGCCAGAAAAGTATAGATTCAGCCTTGAGCCATTTTCTACTTGGTTATTTCAAGGCAAGAGGGCACTGAGACACCTCTAACCTGAGCGTGAGGAACATGAATACATTACTTGTCTCACTAGGAATCCAGAAAATTGGCTCTCAGCATGGGATTAGGAAATTAATGCCCTCTTTCAGTCTTTGACATCTCTTTGGTTAACTTGAAATCCTGTCATTTGCATAATGTATTTTATCATCAAAATAGGAAAAGTCAAGAGCCCTTTCTTTCTTACCCACTGTCACCACTTTTAATGCCAGATTGTCTAGTACTGTATTCTCTATCACCATACACTTTATCATCCAATGATCCCATGATGGGTATCTTATAATTCTGTTCATTTGCAGTATTATCCATCTGGTAATAACATCAAATTCCCAAGGTTAGAGGCTCATGCATATAGATATCCTGTTTTTATTGGGGACATGAATTGTGAAAATCAAATATATTTCTTTCTAGATTTATTTGATTTTTTTGTTTGCTTGTTTGTTTGTGACTGGCAATAATTTTGAAGTTCAAGAAGTATAGCTGCAAAAGAGGAGCACATGTGCTTTCGATATAGAAGAACTTCTTGAGGGATTTAGGCAATTTTCCTGATTTCTTTCTGTTGTAGTTTCTTTTTGTTTGTTTGTTTTTGTTTTTTGAGACAGGGTTTCTCTGTGTAATAGCCCTGGCTATCCTGAAACTTACGCTGTAGACCACGCTCGTGTCAGGCTTACAGAGATCAGTCTTCTTCTGCTTCCCACATGCTGGGATTACAGGCATGCACCACCACCACCTGGCAATTTTTCTGGTTTCTTACATACTGCCTAACAGCTGCCTCTCATGACAGAAGTTATCAACCCATACTCTGATTGATAATTCTGAGAAATGGGGTCTATATTAGTGATTGCCAATCGTGTCATATTGTCATGCTAAAACGCCTCAAAGAACTCAAGAAAACATTTACATTTGTTGCAATGTATCTTAAGATGAATATAAAATAAATGACAGAGTGAATAAATACTTAGAACAAAAGCTTTGGCAACACTTCCATGCATAGCTGACCTGTACTGAAAGATCTTTTAGTGCTGTCAGTCACGTTTGTATATAGTGTAATTTCTTCCTCATCTCCACCAGACAAACACAAAATTCTCCTTATCACTAGGGTGGTGCTGAAGTTTCCGCTTCTCTAATCAGGTAAGATTTTCTACTGGAAGTCAACTCCTAGTCTGAAGTGGTCCATGAGCCTACACATGTTTTTTCACTGAAGCAAAGGTTCTGTAAGGAACCTGAAACCTCCTAGGAGAGGGTAGAAGGAAGAAGAAGGGAGGGGAGCAGAGAAAAATGTATAGCACAATAATAACAATTTTAAAAAAAGCTTAAAATGGGGATTCTTCTGGCTGGTATTCTGTAACAGGGAGTGGGGCCCCTTGTTCTGGCCACCTGGCTAGCTTACACCCAAAATAATCACTCAGAATCGGTATTAATTAAAACACTGCTTGGCCATTAGCTCTAGCTTCCTATTGGCTAACTCTCACATCTTGATTCAATCCATTTCTAATAATCTGTGTATCACCACAAGGTCATGGCTTACGGGGAAAGATTTATCACGTCTGACCTGGCATCTCCATGGAGGCTCTCTCTTTCCTGTTTTCTTTCTCCCAGAATTCAGTCCTGTCTTCCCCGCCTACCTAATTCTGCCTATCAAAAGGCCAAGGCAGTTTCTTTATTCTATCAATAAAAGCAACACATAAACAGAAAAACCTCCTACACCAGTACTCGAGTTTTTGAAAGATTCAGTCATGATACCTCAGTATTTTTCATGCCTAAATAGCACCTGAATAAAGATAATATCAATAGACACGCTACTGTGGAAGGGGAAAAGCTCATTGTGATCCACTCACACACAAAAACCTGAAGGCAACTAAAGGATGCTGAGAACAGGAGTAACCTTCTTCTAGGGATATGATACCCTCAAAGGTTATCCTATACCAAGTAATTAACCCTGCAATCATGCACATGGAACACTAAATGAGCCACCTAGTTTATTCATATAGTTTTGTTTAAAATATTTGCATATATCAATTAGGATGAAGGGAACAGAAATATGGATGCTGGGGAAAAGTCAGAGGCTTGGGTCATGAAAGATGTTAGAGGACAGAAAGTGATAGAGGAGACAATGTATCTAATTTCAATTTAAATAATAATAACAACCTTAAAATTGATTACCCTTTTATCTCACTTGTAAATATTCATTTTATCCCTCCAGAACAGAATCGGATTATTCTCTTTTCATCCATCTCCTTGTACTTTACAATACACTTGATGATAACAGGCTTTATTATAATTTCACATAACAAATGAGCATATGAGGACTCTTTTAAAAACAGTGTCTTTTTACTTATACCTGTACCTAACAGTTAAATGCATAGCTAAAAATCAATTCATATTTTAAAATGAATAAAATTGTAGCCCCTATCCTACAATAGGGAAAAATATGAGGCATCAAGAAATATCTAATTTTTAGTGAAAATAATTTATGCTTCCTTTTTGCATAATTTCATAGTGTATTTTTATAATAATAAATTCATAATAATTTATTATCTGTTCCTAATAGAATATGTCATTTTCTACAACTTTTTAGTGTGCATGAAAAAGAATAGTGGCTATAGAAAATGGTCAGATTATGAAATCATACAGAAACTGAGTATAGATTTTTATCTTGATATTCATCCTTTATTTTACATCTCAGTTTAAAGTCTTCTATTGACAATTCCGTTCTCATTTAAGCATTTTCTTATGTATACGAAAGTGCATTTAATAAAGAATCTCTTAATCTAGTCAAGTTGATGTCTCAAATTAACCATCATAGTCACAAAATTCAAAGTTTTTTAGGGTTATAATATGCTTCTCTATAATATTCAAATTTTATATTCTTCCAGATGTTTCAAGTAAATTGCTCTTGGCTTTGATCTATGCATCTTTTCATCTTTTGAAGTCATACATATATATATATATATACATATATATATGTATATATAATATTTAATTTCATTCAGTTTTCACTTATGTTGAAAATCACAAAGCTTATTTTACAGATGCAAAATACTGCTCTCCTTTCTTTCTTTATTATTCTTTCTTCACTGCTATAAATTGATTCCGGATCTTCCCAGATGCTAGGTGAGCTCTATATAATTAATTATAGCTCTACTCTTTGCACTTTCCTTTGTGATACAGCTTTTAATTAAACTTAATTTCAGTCACATAAGATTTATGAAAATATGTGTATTTTAAGAAGCACAAGAAAGAGAAGAAACTAATTTTTAATTTGGAATCATGCATTGACATCCTTAATTTTAAGTCTCTATCACTTATTTGATTTGTATTTATATTGAAATTATTGAAGTAATTTTATAAAAATGTCAGATAGGTTAATAAATCAAAATTATTATCAGCTATCTTTCTATGTATCCATCCATCCACCTATCTATCATCTATAAGGACTTGGAGCTAATGGTTATGAGAAGTTAATTTTAGTGTACTCTACTATTCATGCTGATATTTTTAGAGGAAATTAATCCATTGGCATTTACCCTCATATAGCTTCCATTTTAAAATCACAATTAGTATCTGACAGCGTGAAAGAAAAACTACTATCTCCTCAATTTCTCATTTGTATTTAATTGAAAATGTAAATTGTCAACATTATTTATTTACATTATAACATACTAGATTTATCTCATTATTCCTGATTATAAATATTAAATATAAATATACGAGTCACAGTGGTGTCTTCTAAAGACTGTTTCTTCTATGTGATTTGAAATTCACTCAAATAGTGTATTAATCAATAGAAATTTTGGGGGTGATATTCTTTTTCCTAAACAATAAATGTTTTATCATTGTAAAATGTGAGAAGAAATTTTATTCATGAAAGTAAATGCTATGCCATATAACAAGAGCTGTCAAATTTATAAACTGAATTTTCTATTTCATCTGGAGCAGCAGTAGCCTATGTCAAAGGAAAAGAACTGAAAGTTAAATGAAAATCTTGAATCAGACAAAAAAAGGCAAAATAATTGATAAAACGAAACAATTTTTAAAAGGTATTTTAGATGAAAGAAAGGGGTTTTATTCTGAGCATAATAATAAAGTAGGGAGATATTTAGGCAGTAACATTTTATATATTTTATATCTACATTGTAGATGAATGAGTATTTGATAATAAATAAAAAATAAAACAATTTCAGAGTATTTGCATTAACGGAGAATAAGGATCATGTGTGATTTTTCTCATATCATGAAACATGAAATGATGAAATGGAAAAAAAATCAGTATTTTTTTCCTTTAATATACACTGTCAGTTTTTGCTATTGTCTTATATAAAAGATAATATGGGAGAGAAAAAACATGAGTTTTAAATTCTGATTGAATGATTGAGAATTTTAAAATATATAAAACATTGGGGGGGGTCACATTTGAGCCATAAAATTATATGGTAATATTGATATTTTATGGAGATATGCCAAAATATTATAAAATATTAAGAGAGTAAGCAATTTTTTAAATTTAGGCAAGCCGGGCGGTGGTGGCACATGCCTTTAATCCCAGCACTCGGGAGGCAGAGGCAGGCAGATCTCTGTGAGCTCGAGGCCAGCCTGGTCTACAAGAGCTAGTTCCAGGATAGGAACCAAAAAGCTACGGAGAAACACTGTCTCAAAAATTTAAAAAAAAAGAAAAAGAAAAATTCAGGCAGTTGTTGGTTCATACAATGTTTAAACCATAATTTTGTCTGGATATTTGTTCATGTTATTATATTCATTTTCCTATATCATATTTATGCATATTAAAATGTTTACTTTTGTGCCTAAGAAAATGTCACTTATTGTACAGGATATACTAAAATATCATGTTTTATGAATTGTTATACTAATCTAGGCTCATTTTCAGTTATTTCCCATTATTTTTGTGCAATTATTTTTCTAGCAGATCATTTTCATCCATATTAGTAGTACTGTAATTCAAGGTTTCCTGTTCCCTCAGATTTATAATGTACCACATGCTACTTATCTTAATTTTTATTGTGGAATAGCATAAAATTGTGTCAATGTGTTACTGTTATATACTTTTCAATTGATGTACACTTGTGCTTTTTACTACTTTACTCTTTAAGGATATCATTAATAAAATACTCACAAACATTCCTGTCTAACATGATTAATGTTTTAATTTAGCTTGTTCTATTTATAGATTGAAATTATATATATATATATATACATTAGTTTAATATTTTAAATAATTCAAGCTTTTGAAAAAAGAGTATATTATTTAAATCATCCATCACCTTTGCTTGATCTTTTCCTTCATATTCTTTCCAGATTTGATGATCTCTTTATACTTCACCCAGCCCTTCTAGTGCATATTCACTGATGGTATTGGAATTTTAATCTAATTTTTCATCAAAGCTTGTGTATAATGGTGGGCCTATTTTTCTGGGGTTAATCAACATTCATTCATCTTCTTTTGTTAAATGACTTTTCAAATCTTCACGTATTTTATTGGGTTATTTTCTCTTCTTGATGAATTAAGAATAGGTATTATAGATGTTTGTTATGATAAAGTTTTCTCCAGGTATGTAGATTGTATATTCACTTTATTATCAGTATATTTTGATGAGAAAGTATTGATATTTATGAAGGCTATTATATGTGTTCATTTCATGGTTATTGATTTCTGCTATTTGTCTAAGAATTCATATCAATCCTCACTCTCAAAGACTTTATAATAATTTTCATCTAATATCTTCATAATTTCCACTGTAAGGCTCAGGTGTGTGACCTCCTCCAAACCCATTTGTTCTTGCAATAGAAGTTCTGAGTAAAAGGTTCGCTTTTCAAATATACATCCACTTTGATAATTATAATTTATTTAAAATCTGTTTGCCTTCTCTGTGAGAAGAAACAGGAACTCCTACTAGCGTTTTTCATCCAGCTGTCCTGATTTTTTAACCATTAAGATGACAGGACTATTTTTAATTGGCTGCACACATGTGGAAGGTCATGAGAATCTTGGACTTTGTAAAGACAACTTATCATTAGCATTTCAGGTGACATGTTGGACAGTAAGACTTCCAGAACTTCTGAATTTATTTGTTCAGACACTCTAGAGATGGTGGGAGAAGGTAGGGTGTAAGAGTTTTGGAACCAACAAAGAAATGCAGTGCAGACCTAAACAGAGAACTCCCAACAGAGGAATCTAAAATGGTTGAAAAACGCTTAAGGAAATGCTCAACATCCTTAGACATCAGAGAAATGCAAATAAAAACAACTTACACCTGTAATAATGGCCAAGATGAAAAACACTGATGAAAACTTATACTGGAGAGGTTTTGGGCTAAAGATAACACTCCTCAACTGCTGGTAGGATTGTAAATTGTTACATCCCTTTTGGATGTCAGTGTGGCGATTTCTCAGAAAATTAGAAATCCACCTTCCTCAAGACCCAGCAATACCACTTTTGTGTATATACCCAAAGGATGCTCAATTGTACCACAAGGATATGTGCTCAACTACTTTCATAGCAGCATTGTCATAGCCAGAACCAGGAAACAACCTAAATGCCCCTTTACTGAAGAATGGAAAAGGAGAATATGGTACACTTACACAAAGAAGTACTACACAGCAAAAAATAATAATAACATCTTGAAATTTGCAGGCAAATGGATAGATTGAGTGTGGTAACCCAGACACAGAAAGACAAACATCACATGTATTCACTCATAAGTGGCGTTTAGACATAAAGCAAAGAAAACCAACCTACAAATCATAATCCCAGAAAACCTAGACAACAATGAGACCCCTAAGAAAGACATACATGGATTTAATCTACATGGGAAATAGAAAAAGAAGAGATCTCCTGAGTAAATTGGGAACATGGGGACCATGAAAGAGGGCAGAAAGGAAAGGGAGAGAAAAGGAGGGGAGTGGAGAAACATGTATAACTCAATAAAATCAATAAAAATATATTTTGTATAAAACTACCTCAAACACACAGTTCCAGGGGCAGCAGTAGCTATGGCACTATAAATTTCTATATTAAAAACAAAACAAAAATAAAACACAAGACAGGAAGGACATTTCTGTCATGTATCTTGTACTTTACAACAGATTGGAGCCTTTTAAGACCTAGGTGGTAATGCCTAGCTGCTAAAGAAAAGTAAATGTTGATATACTCATCTATATTGGGAAAATTTAGGGGACTTGCATTCACCACTACCTAGAAAAACTTAACTTAGTTTATTTTTGGCAACAAGTGAAAAACATTCCATAGAAAACTTTAAATGTCTTTTTTCTAATTCATGTTAATTGATATATGACATCTTGTTACAAGTCAGATTTTACTGATCAAATTATTCTACCATAAAAAGAGTAGGCCAAAGGAACATTTTCCTTCTTTTTTATTGCATTTCTCTGGAAACCTTTTCCCACAAATAACATAAAAGAAACTTAAAAATAGAAGTTGCTATTCATTTGTTCCATTCCTTTGATATACTTGCTTTTATTGTATTATTACTGTGTGCTTATTTCTACCTTCTTCATGTATATATCCAAAGGATGCTCAATCATGCCACAAGGACATGTGCTTAACAATGTTCATATCAACATTGTTTGTCATAGCCAGAACCTGGAAACAACCTAAATGCCTTTTGATTGAGGAATGGATAAAAAAAAAATGTGGTACATTTATAATAGAGTACTGCACAGAAGAGGAAAATAATGACATCTTGAATTTTGCATGAAAATGGATGGAAACATTATTTTGAGTGAGGTAACTCAGACACAGAAAGACAATTATCACATGAACTTACTCATAGGTGGATTTTAAACATAAAGCAAAGAAAACCAGCCTACAAACCACAATCCCAGAGAACTTAGAAAATAATGAGGACACTAAGATAGAGTTCCATAGATCTAATCTACATGGAAAGTAGAAAAAGACAAGATCCCCTGAGTAAATTGGGAGCATGGGGACCTTGGAGGATGTTTGAAGTGAGGAGAAGATAGGCTGGGAGGGGAGTAAAGATAAATTTTGAGCTCAATAAAAAATCAATAAAAAAAGAAAAAAGGGGGGTAAAAGAAATAATATTTGATACTTTTTGTACGTCTGAGTTACCTCCATCTGCCAGTATGAAATTCCACCAACATTCTGAAGTCTTCCTTTCTCCAAACCCATGCCAGCATTAGTTGCCTTTTGTTGTTTTAGAATCTAGCCATGTTATTGGGTAATATAAACTCTCAAAGCAGTTATTAATTTGCATTTTTTTCAAATCTAAGAATGTTTGACATTCAAAAAATACTTTTAAGTAATTTTATTTCTTCTTTGAGAATTTTCTGTTTACTTTAATATCCAAATTTCAGCTTCATTTTTTCCTTAATGGTTAGATTTTGTTGTTGTTTTGATTTTGGGATGTTGGTTTTGGCTAAATTCTTTATATTTTTTAGATACTAACCCAGTGTTTAATGCAAAGTTAATGAAGATTTACCCTGATTTTGAAGGCTTTTTCTTCATTCCATGAACGCAGTCTTTTTCTATACAGAACCGTTTTAATTCCATGAAGTCCTGTTTGTCAGTTATTGGCCCAAAGGCCTACCAGATCCCTTTTCAGAATGTCTTTGCTTTTGCCTATAGTTTGACACATTATCTTTTTGCTTTGTAAGAAGGAGAGTATTAGGTCTTTGTTGAGGACTTTGCTGCATTTGGAATTGAGTTTTCTGCAAAGTAAAGATGGAAATACAGTTTTTTAAAAATGTAGCTATCTGATTTGACCAGTAACTTTTTACTGATGATGGTATCATTTCTTCAGTGTCTAGTTTTGCTTGTCAAAAAATAAGTTGGCTGAGTATGAAAACATATTTTTAGTAACTCATTCCATTCTTCAATCTATCTAGTATTATGTTGTTTTTATTACTTGTTGGTGGAAGCCACTTGTTGGTTCCCAGCCACTTATTCTTGAAATTATCACACAGAAATTGTAGTAATTAAATCATTGCTTTGACTATTAGCTCTAGATTCTTATTGGCTAACTCTTACTTATTAATTTAATTCATTTTTATTGATATGTGTATGGCCTCATGGCTGTGGCTTACCGAGAAGAGTTCTGGTGTCTATCTCAGGTGGGGCTATATGGCTTCTCTCTGACTCTGGCATTTTTTTTTGTCAGCATTCAGTTAATTTTTCTCACTGAACTATAGTCCCCTATAGCTCTGCTATAGGCCCAAAGCAGTTCCTTTATTAACCAATGGTATTCACATCATACAGAGGGAAATTCCATGTCAATTGCTATAAATTTAAATCAGGTATATTCACACTTCTAGCAATGTGTTTTATTGATCAAGATTGTTTTGACTATTTTAGGACATTTATGTATAATCCCATATGTAATTTAATACTATTTTTTAATTTTTATGAAAATTTATAGTAGACTTTTGATGGTGATTGTACTGAATGCATAGATTTTAATTGTGGAATAATGGCATGTTTTGAAGTATTAATCCTACTAATCCTAGAGAATAGAAATCTTTCCATATTCCCCAATCTGCTTCAGTTTTGTGCTTCAATGTTTTACAGTTTTCACTCTCCAAGTTTTACAATTTTTGGATAGTTTGTTCCAAGGTTTTGAAGCTATTGTGAATGTTATTGTTTCCTGGGCTTCTTTCTTGTTATGATTGTTTTTGGTATGCTAAAAATGGCTACTGATATTTTCTTTGTTACAATGAACACATGTATAGGTTCTTGTATGAATCATATAATAATAAAATAGTTCCATTAAATGGGAGAGATTTCTTTTTAAAACTTACATTATTATGTTATTTGAATTTAGAACTGCCTGGGGGTTTTATAGTTTAATATATTTAAAGAATATTATTAAAGTAAAGCACAACTTTAATATAGTAACAAATGCATTTCATAGCCATATCTGATTAGGGATTCTAGAAGAATAATATACATACATATAGGAAAATAATAGCATTAACAAAACTGGTACAAAATATTAACAAATGATCCTGTTAAAGAAATTAAAAATGTTCTTTTACAAATCTCATGATAATACTTTTCAGTTAATTTTAATGAGAACAAAATAATTTAATTTATTTTAATGAAATATTAGAGAATAAATTAAACAAAATCAAGCTCCTAATGAGTAAATTTAGGAGGGAACACATAGATCCTTGTGATGAATTGCTAAATACTTAGAAACTAATTATTGAAGTTATTGGATAATAGATGTAAATATGAATACAAATCTGAAGATATTATAAAAGCTAAAACAGCTTTGATGAACTTTCTCATTCATAAAGACTTATAATAGCCTGTCAAGGACCATCAATGAATGAATTTCCTCCAAATTGTTTTCACACTTCACCTACTGCCAATACCAACTCAGTATCTAATACTTTGCCTCATCAAATACTTCTCCTAAGCATTTATCAGGCTTGGAAAGTCTAGAGACAGTTTGGGTTTGTTAAAATAACACTATGTTGGCATCATTTCCAAATGAAAATGAATGAGCCATAAGCAAAATAAGAAAATTCTCTTCTTGCTGTATTCCTGCCATAGCATTAAACTGTTCTGCCTCTCAGAAGGAAAAGAAAATATTTCAATGGCACTAATGACTAGGATGTAGAATAAAGTTTGTATTGAAGTTGTTCAAAAACGACAAACAAAATATAAAACTCATTTTTAATATGGCCAAAATAATGTTGTAAATTGACTTATGGGAAAAGAATAAATTACTTTGGCTATCATACATGTGTTAGCATAATTTTGACAATAAAAATGCAAATGATGAAGAAAACTCTAGATTTAGTGATTAGGTATTAGGCAAGAAATAAATGTGTTTCATAGGCTGTATTATTTCTAGTTTTATCTGCTGAGTTATTGCATTAACATTTTCTAACATGTGTAAGAATGTTCCAGGTTTTAGGAACACATCGCAATTGATAGAAAAAATATTTAGAATTTCTCAGAGTGTTAACAACAGCAGAGAACACAAACATTGTGCCCTAAATTTTTTGATTTCTGTGTCTTTCCTGGTGTGCATATATTCCCATTCAATAAATAGATGGGAATTTTTTATACCTTCCATTGTGATAGAGAAAACTTTGGTATTAAATTGAACCAGCATTCTAGTGATATATATTAATATAAATACAAAGTTCACTATTTTTTGAAAAAGGTTTTAATATCATATTACTTTATATCAATCATTTTGACTTCCCTTTCCCTGAAGTTAAATTTTAGTATATTGATATTAAATTTATTTATAAACATCTCAATTAAATACAGTTATAAAAATCACCAATTAATTATTATTAATCCAAATCAACCTATCCTTTATTTTCTGCGTACTTCTCCATTTTCTTTAAGGGGTACTTACTGTTTTCTATAATTTGTGAACATTGTTTTACAGTCTTCCCTCTCTCTTCTCAGACTCTGTGAGTGATCCTATGTACCAATCATTGAAAAGTTATGGACCTGTTTGAACATATATCCCAACTACTGATCTTAAATATTCAATTTGAAACTTAGATAAATACATTAGCTTTATACCAGACAGAAATATAACTAAAATTTTATGCAGCTTGCTTAAAGACTGTTTTTTTGAAATAAACTATTGATTTTTTTCATAAAGGGAAACACATGATTTTCATTTACTGGCTATTAATACCACAAATGGGACTATAAAGTCCTATCAAAATGTCTTTACAGATATTTTTGTCTGTATTTTTTCAACCTGTCAATTAGTAGCTCTGAAATTTTATGTAATGTTTCAACTTCTGGTGCCTATATTTATAAATGAGAAATCAAAACAAATTGATTGAATACAGAAAGGCTCTTTTTCACTTTCTTTTAATGACTATATTTGCATTGGTAAGAAAGTTCAAATCAGGTACTGAAAATAATAATTGCAGAAATAAAAGAAGTTTTGAACATCATTTAAATGCTAAAGTGAATATTACAAACTGTAAAGTAGTCAGTAACATGATTTATTGATAGTAATTGAAAATAAGTTTATGGTTAATAACTTGGAGTAAAATTTAATAACTAATAATGAAATAAATATTACAGTAACTCTAGACTTATCATAATTTAAACAGCCGCTTTGAATGTCAGTGTGGAGATTTCTCAGAAAGTTAGGAAACAATCTCCCTCAATACCCAGTAATACTGCCTTTGAATATATATCCAAAGGATGCTCAATCGTGTCACAAGGACATGTTCTCAATTTGTATAGCAGCATTGTTTGTCATAGCCAGAACCTGGAATCTACCTAAATGCCCCTTGGCCGAAGAATGGATAAGGAAAATGTTGTACATTTACACAACGGAGTTCTGCACAGAAGAAAAAAATAACGACATCTTGAATTTTGCAGAAAAATGAATGGGGCTAGACAACATTATTTTGAGTGAGGTAACCCAGACACAGAAAGACAATTATCACATGAACTCACTCATAGGTGGTTTTTAAACATAAAGCAAAGAAAACCAGTCTACAAACCACAATCCCAGAGAATTTAGACAACAATGAGGACCCTAAGAGAGATGTACATAGATCTAATCTACAGGGGAAGTAGAAAAAGATAAAATCTCCTGAGTAAATTGGTAGCTTCGGGAGCTTAGGGGAAGATTGTAGGTGGGAGGGGAGGGGCAGGGAGGAGAACATAGAAAAATGTAGAGCTCAATAAAAATCAATAAAAAATAATTCTTTAACAAAGCACATCACAACTTTCCTGGGCACAAAACTCCAGACACATCTTCAGCACTACTCAAAGGTCTATTTTTACAATCTCCAAAAGGTGCCCACATCTTGATAAATGTGGCACAAAACAGACTTGAGTGGAAAAAAAGAAATAATTCTGGGTTACAACATAAGCACGGAAACAGTGCAGTACACGGCCGGGTTTGCACTTGCCTGGTAATGTGTCTGAGGAATAGGTTATCTGCTCAAACAGCTCCTTCTTGTAGAGCGATGGGAACTCTCCCATCTCTCTACACTTGTTCCCTGGAATGTGCAAACTCTTTTCTATGTCAATATAATAAGAAAAAAAATCTATACCATAGGAAAGGAAGCTATCAACTATTCCTATTTATATATGACATAATCCTTAACAGAGGATCCTATAGACTCAACCTGAAGCCTGTTAGGACTAAAATACAGTTTCAGAAATGTAACAGAATAAATGTGAAAATGTCAGGAGCTTTTCTATATGCTCCTATACCCATAATAAGTATATTAAGAAAGAAATATTTAAAACTTTACTGTTCACAGTGGTTTCAAAATAAAAATGAAACAATCTAAAAATGTTTCTAAAAGGAAATATTTTTTATTATTATGATTTTTTTATTGAAAAAAATTTCTGCCTCCTCCCAGCCTCCCATTTCCCTCCCCTTACTCCCACTCTTCTCACCCTCCCCCCATATTTTTTAAAGTGCTTCATAAGAACAATATTAAATTACTAAAGAAAGAAGCTGACAAGTACAACAGGACATGCTAAGTATCCCCCATGCTTATTGTTTGGCTAGTTAATGTTATGAAAAGAACCCTGCAGTCCAAAGTAACACACATTCAATGCAATCCTCATCAAAATTCTTACAACATGCCGGTAATTGCTGTGGTTCCTAGGTGTTGCAGTTGGTAGGACTATGTAATTGTTTCCCTCCTTTGACAGATAACTTAGTACTTTCTGGGACCATTAAAACTGTACCTCAGGAAAGAGGCTTTTAGGCAGACCCAGCTGGAATTATCAGAATCCTGTGCCCTAAGTGTGGAAATTCTAGCAATAGGGAACCACTCTGTCTCTGAGATGTAACCAAGGGCTACAGTGATCATCTGTATTATTTTAGGAGCCACTTAGATTAGTAACAAACTCTACCTGGTAGCTCCTGTGTTATGGTTCAGAGGACATCTCAGAACAGGGAATCTAAAGATTTTCAGAGCCAGTAAGTATATCAGTAAGTCAGCTATGAAACATCTCTCCTAGGAATGACTGCATAAAGAAGACCAGAACAGTGGCCCCATCAGTGGCTATGTGATCATAAAATGGAGAGAAATTCACAGTAACTTTTCGCTAAACAACAAATTAGAGGTAATTAATTACACTGGCAGGAAAACTAATCTCTCCCTGGAAAGAGCTCCCCTACTGGTTAACTGATTGTCCAAAGCACAGTGCTGAGCCTTGAAACCATGTACAACGCATATGCCATGAACAAAACTGACTCAATATGCTGTCTTTATATGTATTTGTGCATGCACATACATACATGCATACAAAACAGTAGCTAAAGCAAAAGAAACTATCAGCTTCAGAGTGGGGAATACATTGGAGGAGTTGGAGATAATGTAGCTGGTAGAACTTAAGGGGGAAAGGAAGAGGAAAGGTGGTTGAATTTTATTTCAATTAAAAAGATAATAAAAAGAGAAAAATCCTACAAAAATTCTTCATGGAACTATTTCTAAAGTTCTAAAATTAGCATGGTAGAGAAATGAATGTGTTGCCACAGCAATCTTGAACATAAAGGGCCTTGATAGAAGTATTATTCCATCTGATTCCAAGTTTTGTGGTGGAACCATGGTAACAATAACAGAATACTAATAAGACATCAAAATTAATGAAGTAAAATAGAGGCTCAGATAAAAATCTGCACAGCAGCAGTTGCCTGACTACAAACAGATTCCAAAAGGATATATATTCAGAAAAGAGAATTTCTCCAAGGAAATTTTCTGGAAACCTATATACCCAACTATAGAAGAATGAGACTAGATCTCTACTTCTTATCCTTTAAAAAAAACCCAACTTCAAATGGACCAATTGTTATGCAAATCGTGACCCTCCAATTGTTTCTTTTAGAGGAAACAATAGATAAAACACATACCAGTACAGGCATAGGTAAGGACTTTTTTAAAAAGTGTATAATCATGAGGAAATTGAACTAGGAATTGAAAATTTGGATTTCGCAAAAATTAAAAACCAAATCCTGCACCAGTAAGGGTTTCTATTGTGTTAAGAAAAAACTAGTTTTTGAATAGTGAAATGTTTTTGTTTTTGTTTTTTTTTGCTGGCAACAATATGACAATATATTAAAATCTAGAATATATAAATAACTAAAGAGGAACACAAAGTAAATAAGACATTAAATAATGGACAAATCACACAAACCCAGCTTTCACTCTCTGAGAGCTGAGGATGGCTTTACACGCATTATACAGCTGCACCTCGCTTTGAAAAGCTTATCCTCCTACATCAAACTCCAAAGTGCCGGTTATAGATTTGAGATACATGCCACTACACCTGACTAATTGGTTATTGAAAAATGAAATATAAAAAGAAAACAAATGAAAAAGTGTTCAATATCCTTAGCCATCAAAGAAAAGGTTGTGTAAATCTATGTTTTGATCATATATTGCCTAAATCAGATTAACAATCTTTTAAGAAATAACAACAAATCCTTGTAAAAATGGGGCAAGAAAAGAACCCTGACTCTCGTTTGATAGGGATGTAAATTTATTCCCATACTGTTTGAATCGATAAGGAAGCTTCACAAAGACCTAAAAATAGCCAGCTCTTGTGAGTGTGCCCAAACAAGGTTGACTAAGCATACTGTTGAGATCATTAGAAAAGCTGTTTTACTGTCGCACTTTTCACTATTCACAAGATATGGAGTAAGACTAGGTGTCCATCTACAGATGATCAGATAAAGATTTTACAGCATATCTGCACAATGAACTTATCATACAGATACAAAGGAGAATCAAATATGATGCTAGCATGAAAATAGATGGATTATAATATTGCGTAAAATAGTTTAAAAAATAAAATATATCAGATTTACTCTCGTGTATACATTTTTTTCGTATGTAGGCAGTGTCCATCTAAATTGACTTGGCTTTAAAAAACAGTACACACTAAAATTCATTGTCTGTAAATAAAATTATTCTCCTACCATGTTTAAATTATCTTGAAAATGTCAAGTTTAATGCTGAGCAGAAATCATTACTTTTTCCAATTTTGTTCTGTATATTAAATTAAGTAAAGTATATCTAATACCTTCACTTAGTAATAAGTAGTGATTTTTGTCGTATAGTTGTGGCGACAATTTCTTGCCTACAAGCCACAATCTTTACCAATATTTCAAAATCAATTCTTATTAGAGAAAAGTGCCTAGAACAGGTAGAGTGTTACAATTTTTATTGAGTTTTTCTTGCACTGTAATCAGGCCTGCAAGTAACAACTCAGGCATCAATCCACATTGAGGAAAGATTTTGATATATACTCGTGTCAAATATACAGTTGCAGTTTATATTTTTCATCTAGAAAATAGATTGCTGTATCAAAACTGTTTTCTTTCCTTAATACTTTTAGTGTTTTTCGCCTACTTTAAATTAGAGTAATATAGACTTCTCGATACCTGCCACAAGTGCTTTACACATACTCGGCTAAATTTAAAATAAATGGAATAATGAGATATTAGAAAAATCATAATGTATGTGAATAGCTTTTTAATATATTAATGTAATTTCATGCAAAAATGATTAAATGCTTTTCTGTTGAAAAATTGTTGAAATGTTTGATGCATAGGGTGTTTTTCTCTTTATTTATCTTCATGTATCTATAACAAGTGTAGTTTATCATCTGTTGACATTTAACAAACAATGTATTTTTTTATTTGTTTGGAAATGTGTTAGTTAATATGATAACAGATATAATTTTCCAATCACAATCTTATTCAGTTTTATTTCGTCAATATTAAAGTAAAAATAATTGATTTAATTCTGAGTGATTAATTTATTAACAAATAAAATAAATAAAAATTCTTTAACTCAAATAATTTCAGACCTGGTATTTTATGGAAGTAAATAAATTCTATATATACATTCTATAGTTCAACATAAGAATTCAAAAGAAATCAAAAAAATATCCAATAATAACATTTACTAATATTCTAAGTATGTCTTATAAATTCATAAGCATGTTAAGAATATTGTCACTTGATAAGTGTCTCAACAACACAAACATGAGAACCTCAGTTTAGATCTCCAGAAACCCAGGTAAAATGAAGGAAGAGTTTAGAAGTCTGTCTGTAATTCAACCTCAGAATGCAGAACAGAGCACCTTCATAGCAAACTGGATAGCAAGACTCCATTTTGTCAATGATCTTTAAGTTTTAGGCTACTCTGCTTCAGTGAATAACAAGAAAGAAAGATTGACAGCGATTATGGATATTACTCTCGGCCTCCACACATATGCCACATGTATCAATATACAAGTTTCTTGTTACATGTAAAGATAATCATATGTACACATAAACACCTCATACGAACAAAATATGGTTAATGTAAAATAGAAAAAGAAATCATGCATAGATTACAGCTAGATGACAGATGATTGATAGAAGTATGATAGCTACATGAAAGAAAGATAATGGCTGATAGACGGTAGACGATATAGGTAGGCAATGCATAGTTTATATTATTGAAGGGATCTATAAATTGAAACCAAGAACTTTTAATTATACATAATAATTTTAATGTGATAAAAGGTGTCATGTTTTTGAATGGATTTCTTCATACAGATGATATTGCAAATGCATGTAGATATTCAAATTATTCTAATTAATACAGAAAAAAAAAAACTTTGGCATGCCTGTATGTTAATTCCAAGTTAAGTAGAGGAAAAAGAAAACAGAGGTGGGATTGAGCCAGAACCATGAAAAAATAAATAAATCTTAATATAAGGTACCATAACAAAAATCATTTCAGGAAAAGATATTTGAAAGACAGTGTGGCAGTGGTCCTACTCAGCAATTGCTGTGGGATTCGTAATATGTGAAGACTTGTCATTTGTATTAATTTAATAAAATGCTGATTGGTCAGTAGCCAGGCAGGAAGTATAGGTGGGGCAACCGGAACGGGATTCTGGGAAGGGGAAACATTCAGTCTGTGGTTGTCACCCAGACACAAGGTAAGTAAGATGAAAATACCTCGCTGATGGAAGGTACCAAACCACTAACACAGACAAGAATAATGGGTTAGCCGGGTGGTGGTGGCGCACGCCTTTAATAGCAGCACTCGGGAGGCAGAGGCAGGCGTATCTCTGTGAGTTCGAGGCCAGCCTAGTCTAGAAGAGCTAGTTCCAGGACAGGAACAAAAAGCTACGGAGAAACTCTGTCTCGAAAAAAAAAAAAATGGGTTAATGTAAAATGTAAAAATTAGGTACTGAGAAGCCTGAGCTAATAGATCAACCAGTTTATTATTAATGTAGGCCTCTGTGTGTTTCTTTGGGACTAAAAGGCTGCGGGATTGGGCAGGACAGAAATCTCTGTTAACAAGCCATTCTGATTTTATCCTGTTGCCCAGTCTATTCTCCAAAAGATGTCTCATTTCAGATGAGCGCCAGATCTTCCTTGCCAGCAATCTACAGATGTATGTATTCTTTTACAATTAAGTTATAGTTGTCCTAGAAAGCCTTATGACAGAACAAGATCTTCATGACTTTTTCACTTTACACGAGTTTATAGATGTCATAATTATCTACATAAATGCTTGTAACATGTTTTTTATTAAATAATAACAGTTATTAGAGGTGCACTGTTTTTTATTCTTTTTCTAACCTTAAATTCTGTGGATTGCTAATTTTAGAAATCAGGAAACTAGCACAGAAAATTTTGCATCTACTGGAGATTTAGTTAGATGCAAAAGTACATTTTATTTGTATCTAAATGTAACACTCAAAACATATCTTGTTTCAAGCTCACTGTTTTTCATCTGAAACTACTTACATTTATCATGTCAGTTTTTTTTAAGAAGTGGATGGAGCAGATTAGTAGAATCCAAACATGTATTTCTTACTTTTCTATTTCTAAATGTAATTTTTTACTTTTGTCCACCTCATTTTTTTTTATAATTTCTCTCTTCAACTTTTAATCCTCATTTTTTTCATAGAGTATGATCAAAGAACTAGAAAAAATGTCAATGTTGCCTGAAAAATTCTTTATAGTAACAACTTTACTCTGAGGAAGGAAGACATGGTTTCACTTTCTCTTTTTTACTATGGAAACTTAGCAAATGTAAAGTATAATTTAAGAACTGTTTTTGAACTGCATTTCCCACTATTCAACTAAATCGATCTTTTTGTTAAAATTTGAAAAGACATCATAAATTTAGGCTGGATTTTGTAAACTTACTTTTAAGTATGAGATGACTTTTTTAAAAGTCAATTCTGTACTTCATATTTTGGAGAGCATGAAGTTTGATATTTTGCATCTGTTTCATTCATTTTCATTTGAATAAATATAATCTCAATACATTTTTAACTTGCTTATTCAAATTTACTTCCTTTTGGCTCTTATGCAAAAGCATGAAAAATGTCCATTTCCTGCATTATACATTGGATTAAAATACTTGCAGGATATCCAATTTGTATGAGGAAGTTATTCTAGAGTTTCCTGAATCTTTACCAGAAGAAAGCATACCTCCTTTATAGTCAATCAACTAAATATTGAAATCTACAACTGTAGATAAAAATTATATTTGTATTTTTTATACCATGGGATAATATCTCAATAAGAGACCCAGTTGGATTAGAACTCACTATGCAAACTGTGCTTACCTCAAACTTGAAATCTTTCTGTTTGCTGTGAATAGAACACATACAAATATACGAACACAATGGGCAAAAATATATTTTTAACAAAACCATTTTATTTATGCTAATTACTTATGTATTATCTTTTTGTTATTTCCTAAATTATTGCTATGTTAATATCCATCTGTACTGGTGTCTAATGAAGTTTATATTTGATTAAAATTATGGAGAAGGATATGTACAGCTTACAGGCAAATGTGGTATCATAAGCATCTATGAATTTTGGTATTACCAGTATACCCTGGAACTAATTAATGTAGGTACTAAGGTACAAGAATCTGGAATGAAAGCAATGTAATATACAAGGCCTGAGGACAATTCTCAGTCTTTCCTTTTTTAAAAGAAAAATTTTCTAGCTGGAGCATATAGACCGATAGGTTTTTCTATGTAATTTATTTCAGACCCTAGAGTAACGTTTGACATACTATAGCACTTCTGTATTTCAGTTCTGCTGTAAGCAAAGTTAAGAATAAAAGTTATCCTTAGAGATCACATACTTCATTTTACATTCCTTTAAAAACAGTAATGTAAATGCTACCAAGTTATCTTAGGAAAGTAATTTTCTACTCCATTTTTCAATTGATTTGATATCATATTATTTTGTCACATAATCATAACATATATACATTTTCACAGATACAAAAGTATATGCATGTCTTTTATTAATCCAGAGTCACAGAATTTATGGAGTGAATTGTGCTCTGCCTAACTCACTTTCTTTCTATATATATTTCTGAGTGTTTGTGTGTGCGTGTGTGTGTGTGTTTTTGTGTGTGTGTGTGTGTGTGTGTAATACGTTGAAATGATTTACAGACCACAGTCCAACTATTCCAACTATCTTTGAATTGTAAGTCCAAGAATCTAGAGTTTCTCGGTCTCATGCCTCTGGATGTCTCTGATGGTCTTCTGTATATGCTTGAATTCTGAAGAAGTAGGCTCTAATATCAGTAAAGGAATAAATATGCTGGCAAGGTGAGGGCAAGCATGGGAACAATGAAAAAAAAAAACCTTCCTTCTTCCAATGTCCTTCAGTAGGCTTTCCAGTAGTAAGTGTGATCCAAAAAAGTGTGTCTTGTTTAAAGGTCTGTGTCATCCAAACTCATGATCCTTATCTAATATCTGTGCTTTCCAGCCTCACGATCGGAACTAAAGACTCCTTATCTTCCTGCATCACAAGTATGCTATCCATTTCTGCATTGTAGTTTAATCCAGACACATTTAAGTTGACAACTAAGAATAACCGTTACATGCCATATTTCATATTTATAAGTAATTTTTTAAAATGCTGTTAACATCCCTGGCTTTCTCAGAAATATCTATCAACTAGTAAGAATGAAAGCTATGTAAAAGGTTTTGTTCCTTCGGAATATTATGATGTAAATGTTTTCTATTTCATCCACATACAGTTTAGTGCTTTTCATGGACAAATAGTTGAGTGGAAGGTGAAGCAGGACTTTAGGACAGTTCATTTGATTAAAGTTATCAGTGAATCAGGCAGGGCAGTTAGTTTTTGTTTTGTTGTTTTATTTTATTTTATTTTTGTCTTTTAACTTCTACTAGAACCTTGATGTTTCTTCCCTTGTTTTTTCCCTCTCCTTTATTAAATGACAAGTATATCCATCCAGCTTTCAAATAAACAACTTTAAGAAAAAGCATTTAAAGCAGAAATTGCTACCGTTTCTTCGATTTTCCTCTCCTACATGAAGTTTCTTGGAAAAGGTGGAGAGATCTATTGTCAGCAATCATACTGAATTGGCTGTGTCTGGTCTACAGCCTAGTTAATATTCGCAATATATTTAGCAAGCACCTTTCAATTCCTGCTTTATTTATTTCACTCTTCTAATGATTCTCAGATTGCAAATTATGCATCACTACGCTACTTTTAATAAATCCTTAGTAAATCAGTAATCATTAGTAAAAATATATTTAATGGAGTTATTATCACTGTTGACTTTTCAGATCTTTGTGATCAGCTTTAGTTGACTTCATAATTCCACTGTCTCCCTGCTCAAAATGCTTTAATAGCCTATACAAATTGTATACAGTAGGCTATGTTCTTTGAGAAGGTGAGAAGGTACCATGACTACCTCTGAGGGTGATTGTAACTTTTGCAATTATGTAAAGTTTTAATTACTTGGGCTCATGCTTTTCCAATAAATTCCCATGATTGTTCTTTGTATTTCAGGCTCCAATACAATTATCTTCTTTCAGATATGTTATTTTATAACTATGCACATATAGAACTAATAGTCAGGTAAAATTCTCTCATACATTGATTTTACCTACCTAGAATATAACTTTTACAAGAATAAGAGTGATTTTTAACTTTTGAAAACACCATTACTACAAGAATGTATAAAATTATAAAGATTATGATGAATTTTCATTATATATTATTAAACATCTTGCTTATATATCTACATTAGTGTATCCAAGTTCATATATACTACTTTGACATACTTATCAGCATTTTCAGAACAAGTATCATATTTTCATCTATTAATCCAACAAGGTAACAGCTGCTTTTTTTCACCTACTCAGCTGCTGGTTCTCCCAATATTCCTTCTTGCTACTTTTTCATAAAACGACTATGATTTTTATACTACTTTTGAATTATGTTTCTAAGTACATCTCTAAAAATTTCTGATGTCCAATTCTTCTTACTCATTAATGAGGCTTGTCAAGTCCTCATTGGAGACTATTTTATTGTAATATTTACTTTATTTTTTCTGATTGATATATGTTATTAACTTTAAAAATACCTAGTTTATCCTCTGTAAAAACAAGCTCATAGCATAGCATCATTTCTGTTTTTTCATCCAGAAGCAGTAGGAAGAAATAAGTTCCTAGGATTTTTTGTTTTAAATTTCAGCAAAATAATTCATATGATATGATATACTTTGTGTTAATGGGGATGAGATCTCCAGCTATAACTTATCACAAAAAAAAATGTTCTAACCTGAATGCAAAGCTATTCACAAAAAAGCTAGACATTGGAATAGTAAACTACTGTTCTCAAGTTCTTTCCTAGAATGTCTTAGTCATGATTTTTTTCACAATGTAGAGTTAAAATGGTGTATTGATAAGATAAACATGAAAATTTGATATGTTCCTTATATATTCAGATAAAGCTCCTTTGTATATATTTGCCTTTGACAATAAGACAGAAAGCAATTTTCAAAAACAACACTCAGAAGGTATCCTTGTATATTTACTGAAAAAGGCCAATAACTCCCATGGCAAATAGAATTCACATCTCATTCTTAAACCACTTATGATAGGATGGTTTATATGAAATAAAATACATATCTCATGATATTTATAAATTTAATGAATACATTTTGACATAAATATATAAAATGAGATTTTTTGTTACTAAAACCCTGCATTAATATTCAAGATGTGTAGCATAATCATGTCAGTGTGTTTGAACAAGGATGAGAGATTCTCAGCTGCACTGGGAAATAGGTGAGAAAAAGAAACTTTGAATTTTCATGACACAAGTCACAGTCCAGGAATGATAAAACCTATAACATCTTTTACTTTTAAATAATCTTTTAGTTTAAGAGATTATAGCTTAATTATATCATTTTTTTCTTCTGTTTCCTCCCCAAGCAATTCTGTATTGCCCTTCTCATTCCTCTTCAAACCCATAATTTTTATTTCACTAATTATTATTGCGTACACATATGTGTATACAATTATATTTCTAAATATAGTTGAACAGTTCATATAATGGTACCTGCTTGTATGTTTTCAGGGCTGACACTTTAGCACTGATCAAAAAACTGAGTGCTATTCATTGGAAAAGACCATCACTCCCACTAACATCTTTCCTCAGCTGTAATATATGCTAATTTCTCACAATTACAAAAGATAAGAAAAGGTTA
>NW_004949100.1:392223-395799 GCF_000317375.1 Microtus ochrogaster | reverse complement strand
TCCTTCCTTCCTTCCTTCCTTCCTTAATTCCTCCCTTTCCTTCTTTTTTAACTTTCTTTCCTTTTCTTATTTCTTTCGCCTTCCAATTAATTCTCTACTTATGTAAGTACAGCTCAATTCTCTTTTTACACGTTTGTTTTGTCATTTGGACATTATTGCATGTTTATTTTATATGCCATTTAAAAGACATTAAGTAAAATTACTTGACAAACTTCCTTAAGAAGCCTAGAGACCTAGGATAGGGAAAGTAATGAATCCTCTAAGAAAGAGATGCAAACATTGCATCCAAATCAGGAAGAAAAAATGTTTGCAGTTCCACAAGGTCTTCAAGGTTCCTTTTCTTGTATATGTCACAGAAACTTTGGTGAATCGAAAGGAACAATGAATAAATTTGCTTACAACTTCACGTAACACAATTCATGTGGCATGGGAGACCGGGTGGTGAAGCAACCTGCGCAATGGCAGTAGGAGAGTGAATTGTGAGATTTGGTCAGGAGACAGGGAGCTATATCTAAAAGAGAGCTCACTAGCAAGCCTCACGGTCTGCTCTTACAGCTCATGTGTGCCAAATAGTGTTATGGGCTATTGGTACACTATGTGAAGATACACACTTTGGATTGGTATAAATAAATATTGAATAGCTAATAACTAGGAAGGACTTACAGGAAATGGAGAGGAACTTGGGATGATATGTAGGGAATATGACAACAAGACACGGAGGGAATCACAAAAAAAGAATGAAAGAGAGGCAAAAAGTCTGAGGCAAAACGTAGATTAATAGAAACGGGTTAGTTTAAGTTATAAGAAATAGTTAGAAACAAGCCTAACTAGTTAGGAACTACAAGTTAGGAACTAAGCTATAGGCTGAACATTCATATCTAATAAGAAGTCGATGTGTCATTATTTGGGAACTGACTGTGTTACAGAGACAGACGCCTGACAAACTAGAATTCATGTACTGAAGTTTTTCACAATTCCCAGATTAGTACAACTATTAGGAGACGGATTATTTGTCCATAACATGGGTTAGGGAAGAAATGGAGTAAAACTCTGGGATATAAATCAGTGACATGTTCATATTTAAAGTTCAATTAACAGTAATGATATAAACAAATAGTTCCAATTAATTGCACTCCATTAATATGTTGTTCATAATTTTAATGTAGATCCTACCAGAAAATTAGCATATAGTTTGTGGGAGTCATTGAGATTAATACTTACTTGGAAACAAATGACAGGTCAATTTTGAATTGGTTATTTTTTTCTTTGAAAGAAATTATTCAATAAAGTTCTAAGTTGGTATTGACAATATAACACAAGAGAGTTGTGAACTGTTGCCCAGATAACATTAGAATTAGGGTATATGCTAGACAAGCTACTAAAGCAACATGCATAATTCTATTGCACATAATCATTTTGTTATTCTCTCACTAATCATATATCTTTGAGTTTTAAGTAACATTTAAAATGACTCCAATTTAGTGTGTCTGTCATTTATTTGTGTGTTTATTGATACTGTATATCTTGTTCCTTAGGTAAGTATTTATTTTCCTATAAAATTAAATCTGGTGATTTTTTTGAGATCTTTGTCACCTCACTTTGCCCTTTCTAAGGCGGTGATGGTTTTCTCAGAACAAAGTTGTATAATCAACCGTGTCAGATTTATATTTTCCATTATATATAATGGAAACAAACAATAGTCAAACAAGCTATAGCCTCAATAATATGCCATGGTATTTATAAAAATCAAAGTAATATTTTTTATAACAGAGATAGCTTTTATTTCTTTTTTAAAATAAGTGTATCATCATTTTAAACATATGAAAGATCTATCCTATCAAGTTAAATCTTTAAGGATCATCATCAATTTGTGAAGAAATCTCATTGTCTTCTTTAGTTGACATTTAAATATTAACATTACATGAGGAACATTGAATTTGACTATATCTTGTTGTTCTCAATGTTTTTGCCACTTTGATTCACAGCAGGTGAAAGTTAATGGCATATCTACTTACATGACCACTGTACACAGACTTCAATAATTATAAAGTATTATAATATATAATTATAATATTTATAAATGTATAAAAAATCTTATAAAATTATTTTAAACAAAATAACAGTGATGTGATTTAGTATGCTAATTCTTCTATGCTCTAATTAGCACCAGATCTCTTGGACTGTGGGGACAGCTTAGTGGTCAGTAGTACTTACTCCTCCTTCAGATAACATAGACTTCAGTCTCAGTACCCACACAGTAGCTCACAACTTTCTAGAGCTCCAGTTTTATTTTAATTTATTCTTCTATCACAAGATACATTACAACTGTAGTATTCTGCAAATGGAGACAATTTTCCCCTCAATTGGTCCCACTGAACTGCTTTCTCTCCAACCCCTGACCCATGTAGCTGCTTATAAGATAACCACTCAGAGGCTTACTATTAGTTTTAATGGTTTGGCCAATGACTTAGGCCTATTTCTGACTAGCTTTCACAATTAACATAGCCTCTTTCTACTAATCTGTATATTGCTTTACGACCAAAGCTTACCAGTGATGTCCTGGCATGTTACTCCTTTGGAGACTACGTGCCATCTCCCTGATTATGCTTTTTTTCTCTCTGTATCTATGCTTGGATTTCCTGCCTAACTATACCATATAACTGGCTATCTTACCATAGGCCAAAACAGGTTTAATTATCAACAAATGGAAACAACATATATTCACAAAGTACAGAAGAATATTCCATCCCATTTCCCGAATTTTTCTAATTACAAATGAAGGTTTTAACTTAGAGATTGTAAAATTACATATAGCAAAACAGTTATCAAGCAAGAATTACAGTTACAATATTTAATCTTTTGAATTTGACAAAATTAAAGAAAATATAATCCTCCCTATCTTTGTGAGTCTAAAATTATATAACTCATTTATCTTTCATCATAACCAAAAAAGTATCTAGTCTTCAAACTCATCTAAGACTCCAGAAGAATAAAATATTACCTAAGTAAACAGGGAGTGCCTTTTAAACAACCTTCAAAACTCAAGAAATGACAGAGATATCTGGCTGCCTAGACAGTCACCCAAAGATATTGTATAACACTGTGTCATCCATCTTCATCCTATAGGTCAAGAGTGTCTGGCAAACTTCTCAGTGAAGTAGGAAATTTGAAACCCTCTTACCTATATCAGCAGTTTGTCAGTCTTTCTCTGTTTCCTGTGGAATACCTGGCAGACTATTTCATGAAGCGGGAATTCTGAAGGATTGCCTCATCTTGTTTTGGCAAGTTCACCAGTCATTTTTCTGTGGGTCCCACATTGCCAGCGAATACAACATACAGTCAAGCAATCCAGGCAAGAGTAGTTTCTTGCCCAAATGACTAGTCTTGCCACACTGAATGCAAGCAAACTCCATAATAAGGTTCTTTGATGCCCATCATTTTCTTTGAGCAATTGGTGATTCCCAGAGCAGAGGTATCTCACTGATGAGAAAGTCTAAGTTCTTAAAACATTTTAAATGTCATAGTCTGCAGGTTTTTGAAGTATTTAAACTTACCTATCTACCTGAAATATATCTC
>NW_004949100.1:390945-391678 GCF_000317375.1 Microtus ochrogaster | reverse complement strand
GAGTTTGCAGAGAGCTCCACACCCTAACTATTGTTTTATTGAGCCTACCCCAAACCCAATTATCTGTTAATAGAGAGCTATCTGTTAGCGGAACCCGCCCCACATTCCAAACTATCTAGAGAACTAGGTGTGTCAACTTGTGGCTTCCTGACTGAGGAATTGTGACCTGACCGGTTGTAACCTCTTGGCTGACAACCTTGTGACCGGCTTGGACCATGCTGTAAGATTACTTCCTGCTCTGGTCATGCCCCTGCTCCCCACCCCAAATTCCTCATCCTATATAAGCTGTAACCATGACTCTAATAAATGGGGGCTTCGACAAATCTGCTTGCCCTTCTTCCTCTTTCCCGCCCATGTCTTTCAGATAGCGCCTCTCCGGGACCCTGGAATTACTGAGCAGCCAGGCGGGTTACAATCCCTAGACTAACTAACCCGCCGAGGCAGTCTACAAACTGGTCCCACTGGCATGCTTTCTCTCCAACCCCTGACCCATGTAGCTGCTTATAAGATAACCACTCAGAGGCTTATTATTAGTTTTAATGGTTTGGTCTGTAGTCCTTTTTTGAGTGGGAGAGTTTCTAAAATGGTAAGTGGACATGGCTAGGACCAAAGTGGTAGCTTTGGCTATTGGTTCCACTCTACTTATCTTTCCAACATGGTGGATGAAACAACAAGCCTCATGCTTACTCTCCCAGTACAGTTTCAGTGGGTGTCCCCATCATGGTATTGACCT
>NW_004949100.1:388817-389950 GCF_000317375.1 Microtus ochrogaster | reverse complement strand
TTTCACTAGGTAGTACTCTAATGTGTAAATGTTCCACCTTTTCTTTATCTATTCTTCAGTTGAGGGACATCAAGGTAGTTTCTAGGTTCTGGCAATTACAAATAATGCTGCTATAAAAATAATTGAACAAATGTCCTTGTAGTATCATTGAGCATCTTTCGGGTATACACCAAAGAGTGGTATTCCTGAAGGCCCACCTTTTAAAAGGAATACAGTGAATATGCCCAGGCGGTGCTATTAGTGGCTGCAGCTGTCAGGACCGCAAGGGCAGGCCATTAGATACCCGAATTCTAACAGAATATATACAGAGTACCTAATGCAGACTCATTCAGGCCCTATGAGGTTGTGTGTGTGTGCCTGTGAGTCTTGCTTAATTGTTCCTGTGGGCTGTATTCTCCAGTTGTTCTCAACCCCTCTGGTTCCTACAATCCTTCCTCTCTGCCTTGCAGTTTTAAGGGATCAGAAACTCTCTTCTAGACTCCACAAGCACCAGGCAGTTGCTTGGTATGCTGACATTCATGAAGGCAAACTACCAGTAAACATAAAAATTAAAATAAATAAACATTTAAAATATCAGATCTCATGTGTTTTATTGTGATTAGAGATAAATAGGCTCAATTCCTCACCACTCCTTATAAGATTATTTCAAATGGGAAATGGACAAAATATTTAATCTAAATACGATTCTTATGTCTCAATTTATATTCCTCAGCTTTCTTTAAAATTCAAAGATGATCATGAATATGGGGAATATAGAGAATCCGTTGGTCTGCAAGACCCTTATGGAATATCTAAAAAATTCTCCTTTTTGACAGGTATCTTTCATAACAATTGAAATATTTCACTGCCACTTCACTCTTACGAAGCTTTCACAAGGAAGCTCTGAAGGTGCAAGATCACAAATGTCTGTATTGTTAGGTGCAGTAATATAAGCGGCAGGGCTGCGTCCCCAGCACCCGCTGCCCGCACGGCTAGCTTTACCCAAAATAATTACACGGACATTGTATTCTTTTAAGCACTGCTTGGCCCATTTCTATCTAGCCTCTTCTAGGCTAACTCTCACACTTGGACTAGCCCAACTCTAATAATCTGCTGTAGCCCACAAGGTGGCTTACCAGGGAGATTCTAGCCTA
>NW_004949100.1:382788-387863 GCF_000317375.1 Microtus ochrogaster | reverse complement strand
GCATAAAATATGCAAGGTCATGCCATTTATTTTATTATTGTAATTACTCTGATAAAGTAATATTGAACTTTTTGAAATATAGAAGATTAATTTTTATGGTGTATATTTTAGTAATATTTTTAAAATTTACCCTAGAGTTATTCTACAAGAGGAACTTATATTTTTAATGCAATTTCTGTTTCTATAGCTGCTGATATTTACCTCCTATTACTTGATGAAAAAAATTTAGAGATGATGTAGAGGAAAACAGCCCCACAAAACAGAAAAAAAATGTAAGATAATAGCATATGTAAGCTATATTTGACATTGATCATAATATGGTTCACTCTCTTAAGCCAGCAATCACATATTGGGTGATTTTTCTAAGCTCCCTAGTACCTTAGCCATTTAGCTGACAACTTTGAAATTTCTGTGTTCTCTGCTTATTGATTTCCAATAGAATTGCCATCTAAATTGATGAATGTTCACGTGCACTACGGAAAGATGTTCTTTGTTTTCTGCCCCTTTCAAGGTGACTCGAACAATAGAATTTTGGTCTAAAACTGTAAATCAAAGCAGAAGAAAGAAAATATGCTTTTAAAATTAAATAATGCAAAGTTAATGCAATCAAATGTGATAACCAAGTACATTTGTGGGGAGATACAATGATGGTAATGAAAGATCTAAAAGGCATTGTCATTTATTTTTGAAATAGTCTTAATCATTTGTTTCATAAACTCTATATTGTACATAGGAATTAAGGCTATTTATGGGTTGGGCAGAGAATTTTCCTATCACGTCTGGGAGCCTTGGTCCAATCTCCATTACTACTTCTGTTTTACATACACATACTAAAGACATTAAGGAAATTTTTGTCCTCGTATAATAATGGTTAAGTATATTTTTCGTGAAATTAAATATGTAGATAGGGACTTTAAAAAAAAGGCAAATGTTCTTTAAGAACAACTTCAGAAGCCTAGTACATGAAAATTAGCTTCTTTAATACATCAAATTCTTAGTTTCAAACTTGCTTTACTGTCTTAACATTTGAAAATATGTATTTTTTGGTCAGCTTAGTTGTCACATTTGAATCTATTAATAATTTAATTACTGTGTGTGGTCCCATAGTCCTGACAGCAACTCAAGTCAGAGCATGGAAGGACTTCTGTTCCCTCTACCCCAACTCTGCCCCTGCCACTTTATGTAGCTTTAGTCTAAGTCTCCATCATTCCGTTTACCAGCAAAGACTCAGAAGTCAGGTGTGGTAGTGAAAACCACTACCTATATCAGAGAGGACGAGAAGCAACCAGCTGGTCCTCCTTTTTGGCTGGAGACCCAGCAAGATAGGGGTTTTCTCCACAGTTACAATCAAAAAGAAGCCTGGAACTCTTAAATCCTTTCCTCCTTCTTCCTCTGTGTCTCTCTATCCATATTCCTGGCTCCGCAGTACTCTATTGCTAATACCAGTCAGCTAGCTGTTGGCTCAGCCCCCTGAAGCAAGGTTGATTTCATTTAATTAACATGAGTGCAAACTCAGGGTTCAAAGTGTGATCGAATATCTCACCATATTTTATAGTCCAGTGATTTTCAGACATCTCCAAAATCTTGGCAGGAGGTAGATAGCAAGAAAGTCTGGAAGATGTTTTATCATAAAATTCGTATTATATGTTATCATGTGATGTTTGTACTTGTTGAAACTATGTGATGAATAAGTGGGGTGCTATCTTGTCTCAGATAGGCTTGTTTATTGGAAACGTCCTCCCAAATTTCCTGTCTGTATTAAGTCTGAACTTGTGCCTTTAGATGACAGAGAAAGAAAGTTGTCAAAGATTTCAGCGTAAACATTAAATCTCAAAAAAAAAAAAAACCCTAAAAGATGAGCTATTTCCTCAAAGGTTGCTACTGCTTTGCCTATAGTATAAAAGTGTCTAGAGTATGAAGGACAAGCCAGAGGTTCATCCCTGGAGAAAATGCACCATGGCTGTCTACAAAGGCAAAGTTCTCTAGTGGATTTCTCAGGGATGCTGTGAGTCTTACTTTGATATTGTCTTCCTAACTACTGCTTTCTTGATTTTGTTTGCGTGTCTGTTTTGTTTTACTGTAAACTTTAATTGAGATTTCTGTCTGCTAGCCCTGGGCTCTTCGTATGGGAAACACAATCTGACTGTTTCAATTCTGCTTCCAGGTTAATTTTTCTTTACTAGATACACTTAAGTACCTGATTGATGACAGACAGTTGCCATAACTTTTTATTTCACTTTTTCTTGCTACCTGCTTTATACTTTAATATGCAACTTAAATTATGCTTCTATATACTATTATCTAGCTAAGTTTAGAACAGCAGTGGAGTAATAGAAATCCTAGAGTTGTCCACCAAATCAAAGATGATTTTTTAATATATAAAGTAAATTAATTTTGTTTAAACTGAACATAGCTGAAATAACCAAGAATGACTGGGAGATGATTTAATAGGTATAATGATTCTTTGCAAAGGCATGAGAACCTGAGTTTGTTTCCCCAACAAAGACATAAAAATTAGCACAATGGCATACATACATAATCCCAGGAATGTAGACTGGCAGAAACGAGGTGGCACTGGTCAGGCAATCCAGTTGAAATAGTGAACTTGAGGTTTGGTAAGAAACATTGTCTCAAATATACGGTGGAAGATAATAAAGAAAATATCTAAAATAAACACGCACACGGGGGCAACTGCACCCACATACGTTTATGTATACACATAAACATGAAAAATAGCTACTTCGGTAAGTAAATAGGTTGACTGTACTGACATTCTATGATATCCCACATAAATAGTTTATTAAACATATCAAAGAGTATTTATAAAAAAGAGGGTTTTCATCAATGCATTAACATATTTTGCTAAGACTTCACAAGAATAAATATATTCAAAATATGTAGAAAATTTAGAAACTTCCCAGGATCTACTGAGGTAGTGCATCTACAATGAAATGTAGTGGTTTCAATGAAATGTCAGCAAAGTAGCAAGGAAGCACCGGGAGCACACTTTCTTTTTTATTATCTAAGGTCATTAAAGTAGGAACTTGTTCCACATGAAAAAGTATCCACTGTTGGTATGAGGCCTAGCACTTCAGAAAACCATCCATTTGTTATGTGAATTTGCTGTAGAAAATTAGGTATAAACAAGTTTACAAGAGGCATGGGTATATTAATGTGACACACATTTTTTTTTCCGTTTAATCCTTCAGTGTTGTGGAATACTTAACTATGTAAAGATGTGTTACATTTGTTTATGCTGAGGAATGCTACTTTAACTTTGTAAAGGTGTGTTCTATTTGTTTCTGCTAATGTTATTAATGACACAAAGATGTGTTACATTTGGTTATGCTGCATTTGCTTAATTACATAAAGATATGTTGATGTTATTTTCCCTTGCCTACCTGGTTTGACTAATAAAAAGCTGAATGGCCAATAGTCAGGAAGAAAAGAAGAGATAAGGCTGAGAATAAGTAGGAGCAGAAATCTAGGCTCAAGCAAGAAGAGAAGAGGAGAATGAGGGGGAAAGAGACAGACAGACATGTCTAGGACCAGAAGTCAGGCAACTGCCAGACAGACAAGCAGGAAAGTAAGACATACAGAAAGGAAGAAAGGTAAACGCCCTGAGACAAAATGCAGATGAAGAGAAAGGTTAAATTATAAGAGCTTTAAGAAATTAGTCTAAGCATAGGTCCAGTTAGTCATGATTTAGAAGCTGGTTTGTAGCCCCCCCACCAAAAAAAATTTGGCTACATTTTAGTATTGATGAATAAGCCAAATAAGTTATTAAAACATAATGAGCAACCCTGATTTGAAAATCCAAATTTCATGATCAAAATCTACAGCTACATGAAGATAAAAATGACAGATTTGGAAAACCCACATCTAACATCATCAAATAAGTTTCATCCCATTTTCAAGCCTATGACTCACAATTTTCCATGGGCTGCTCCTGTCTACTGTGTATAAAACAAAAGTGAAGTTTTTCACTTTGCCTCTATCCTCATCACCAACTCAATACAATTACAGTTACTCTATTTTTTGAAATCAAAATGTGTGAAATCCACAGCAACCTAAAACCAAATATTTTATATAAGCACCACCAAACCCAGAGAATATAAGAAGAATTTGAGTTTTGTAACAGTTTAAACCATTTTTTAAAGAACAAACATGAAATATGTGCAAAAAAATCACTCAAAAATTTGTAATTTTAATTATTTCATTTAGGATTTGGGTGTATCATATTTATATTTTAAATTGGCACTTAAGTTATTATCATAAAGGATGATATTAAAAGATATGTGAAATATTTCTTGTCATTTTTAATTGGAAAATCTAATACAAAGTTAAATGTTATAATCTACTTTTGAAAAAGGAACATGGAAAAAAGAAAAAAAATTACACCTTATCTGTAATACTTTTCTTTGTAGTATTTCTCTGTTTGTTTCATAAATGGTTTCTTTTTTTTCCTGTTGATCTGGGTATTATAATAATGTAACCTGTAGTTACTAGAAAAATATGTTGCTTTGGCATTAGTGGGGATCTCACATGGTTAATAAAGGACAAACTTATCCCAAGACTGCATAGTTTCTAATACTAAATCGAGAGAGTTTCAGATGGTGGATCAATGTACCCAATATGAATGTATTCACAATAAAATGTCATTCTGCTCTACTCATAGATTAGTGCTTTTCTCAAGCTCTCATCAGAGAAGCTTCCTCCTGTAGTAGACGGGAGCAAACTCAGACACACACAGTCAGCCACCATGTAGAAAGCTAACGTTCTTGGAGCACTCAGTCCTAAGTGGGATGTCTCTTTCCAACTCTTCTCAAAGCTCGGCGAACCCAGCACAAGAGGAGGCATAATGAACGTAAGAGTCAGAAGGGGTAGAGATCAAGGGAACAAGACCATCTAAATCAACCTTATCAGAGCTCACATGAACTCACAGAGAGTGAGGCAGCATGAACGGGGCCTGCACATATCTGTACCAGTGTAAGACTTTAAGACAATCCTGAAGCCATTTTTGAATCCTCTCAGCCTCTGTGCCATAGTGCTTCCCCTCCTCCCCTGGGAACCAA
>NW_004949100.1:372099-380421 GCF_000317375.1 Microtus ochrogaster | reverse complement strand
CCTTTGCCAATATGAGTGATGAAGAACTCATAAACATCAAATACACCGCGAACATCAACAAGCAAATGGAAAACCATAAGAGGAATTGAAAATTCACAAATACTTCCGATTTACTGAATAGCTGCTTATTTTTCTTTGAACTCTTGAGTGTTTTAGAATCTGCACTAAGGAAATAGCACCTGGCTTAATAACTTTTTCTCCCCTTACAATAAACTTGGTTTAATGAAAGAAGTGGATGAAGGCAAGGATTTAGTTATAAATTAACATAATTAAATTATTATTCAAATTAATATTCAGATTCTATGTGAGGATTATTTTTATGGACAAAATCAATGAAATCAAATGATCAATAAATATAGCCTATAGAACAAATGTGCAGGCTCAATGACAATACTCTCATTTGGAATTCCTTCTTAACTTAGGAAAATTCACATATTCACTTTCCAGTTAATTGGCATATGTATAGACATGCCTTAGGCCATGATCTCTGCAGCAGTCATATGTCTCAGAGCAGATAGGAAACAGACAGACTGCTCATTCCTTTCCATGTCTCTTGTACAGTTTGGAGTAGAGTAGCTACTGCCATGACAGGCTGTCTATCTTGTCATTCCTTCAAGTATTCATTATTACAACTGCAAACAGAGTCTATTCTTGTAAGTATTTGCATTGAATCTTCATCTTAATAAAGTGTGTCCCAAATTTTTATGCTAGTTTACAATCTGATAGAACTTTGTCCTGTGACATTATTTTTAAAGAAGTTTTTTCTTTTGTAAAGCTTATTTTGTGTAATGACCACATGCAATAGTATACAATGCTCATAAAACATATTTTAAGCCTAATAAACTTTTATAAAATTTGGAAATATCTGGAAGACAAAGATAATTATTCTCAGTCATTTCATCCAAATTTTAAAAGCTACATATAACGTTACTTGTTTGAAAGTGTTCAGAATGGTTGAGCATTTGTACGTAAACAATTGGTGTGCTCTTTCCTAGGGAAGACTATTTCTCCAGTTTTTAGCATTCTTTAGCTGCTGCAGTTTTTTGTGTAGGGTTGAGCTGTCCTAGGGTTTCCCTCGGGGGAGAAATCCCTAGAAATAGCAAAAAGGTTTCTCTTGGAAGATTTGGAGGGAGGAAAAGGAAAGGTGAAATGATATAATTACAATGTAATAAAAGTAAAAGAAGTAATTTTTTAAAGTCACATCTTATATGTAACATAAACATATGGGCATATACATGTATATATTCATATTTATATGCACATACACATAGTACACACACATAACATTTACATGAGTATAATTTTGTTAGAGAAGACAATTCTAAACACTATTTTTCCTTCACTAAAAAAAGTGAAAAAGCATAGAAGATAGTCAATAAGAAATTCACTGGCTTATCAAAAATAAAGATATATCAACTAAATTAATTTTCTAACACATAAAGAAATATTTTTATTAGTTATATAAATCCCTTAAATATGTATTCAATTAAAAAAACATAAAGAATGATTGCTTTATTTTTGGTCCATGTACTTGAAAGAATAGGTTAAGAATGCATAAGCATATCAATTATAAGCAATAAAGCTTTTGAAAAATAAAGAGATCCTATTAAAATAAGTATGAAGGCAAAATGCTACCACAACAAAAGATGAGGGCTACCGGAATATATTTGGGCGCACAAACTGTAGTTTCACCTTTCAAGTTCAGCATGTTAGAGAAATATTAGACAAATCCAAGTAGTGCTAAATTACCAGTGATTATGTTACTGTGAAATGGGAAGTAAAAATGGTTGTGCCAAAAATAAATTCAAAAATTCAAATACTGTGGTGCATTTTCATTTTATGTTTGGTATCGTTATTCGATTTTGTAAATGAAAATCTCAGAAATAACTTATCCCTTTGATTTTCAATTGGAAGAAACTATAAATTCATGAAATCAGTTAGATGAAGAATGAGAAAGCTCTTGCTATCCCCTTTATTCATGATTACTTTTTCTAATAAGGGACTCTTTTTACAGTCCTGTGATCCTCCTGTTTTGTGTTTATGGTCCTGTATACTGATTGCTTTGGGCTGTGTCGTGAGCTTATGGGGACAGTTTTCTATGACTAATTGCATAACTCCCCCTTTCAGCCTAATTCCATGGTCTACTCCCTTGAAATGGGACCTCCAGACATGATGTAATTATGAATACTTATTTAATAATACATGCAACTGCATTTGTTTTACCTCTTATTACTGGTAATTCATTCAGAACTTTGTTTTAGAAGATGCATTAATTTATAACATTCTTTTAGACTGCAGCATGCAAAATTGAAAAAGAAAACAAGCAGAAAGAGGAAGATTAGGCACATACAGAGAATTCTTATAAGATAGCCACTAGACAGGAAAGGAGGTAAAGATGCTAATACCATTAAGTTTGATTAACAACTTTGACTATGCTTAACACATAATTTAAAAACAAATTTACATTTTACATATAATGCAGGTTCACAACTACAGCTTATTTAATTTTATAAGAATATCAGAGTAGAAATATAGGAATTTAACTACATAAATAAAATTTGTTGTTGCCCCATGATGATATTTTAATACATACATTTGTAGTGTAACTTTTCCATGCATATACTTTTATTTAGTCCTTTTTATCCTCTCTCCTCTTCCACTTCTTTTTTATGCGCCTCTCTCTAGTTCATGATTGCCTCCCTTTTACTTCCTTTTACATTATTTTGGATAAATAATTAGAGTAAAACTGACAATTGCGTCTCTATGTAAGATTTATTTAACTTGATATTTTCTGGTTTGATCCATTTTACCAGAAATTATGAATTTCCTTCATTATTACTCAAAAAATCCACTAAAAGCAGTCAGTTATAGAAATGTGCTCTTATTACTTAAACATTATTTCTCCAAATTTTAAAATACATATCCGAGTACAGAATGTGTCCTTTTGTTAAATGTAGCATTTGTTTTACTGCTGTTGCTCTTACTATGAGCTTTCATCACTTCTATTTTCATATTGTAGACTAATATTGACACAGTAATGAGATTGAATTTTGAGTGGAATTGTTGTATTTGCATCCTTGATGGGATGGTCAGGAGACCCTTGTACAGTGGCTAGGATGTAAATGGGTAAAGATAATATGGCAGCCACTGCTTTCATGCCAATTAAACACAGATAGATGTGTGTAGAGGGGAATTTCAGCATGTGGTTGGCAGTCACTTGCCACCAAAGCATAAATACCATAACTAATGCTACCCATTTGTTTACTTCCCTATGTAAAATATCATTTAATTTTTGTGTCACATCTTTACTAAAACCAGAGAAAAAGTTATTGCCAACAGTTACACTTTTCAATTGGACAAGCAGTCTCATAATGATATT
The DNA here is from genome assembly GCF_000317375.1 of Microtus ochrogaster. Taxonomy (NCBI): domain Eukaryota; kingdom Metazoa; phylum Chordata; class Mammalia; order Rodentia; family Cricetidae; genus Microtus; species Microtus ochrogaster. The sequence continues at coordinate 377,042 of NW_004949100.1, read as the reverse complement.
ATAATTTACAGTTATGTGTCAACATATTTTCACAAATGTTAATACTGTGCAAAAAGAAAAGAGAGGGGCTAGTCTCTGTTCAGATGATATCACTAAATGACAGGGTACATGAGAAGTGCCAATACCTCCTGCTGCTATTTGAGCAGAACATAGTCTCTGGAACTCTAGCTGTCTCTTAATGGAGACCTTCTAATCTGGTGCCAAAGCACACAGCATTGCCTGCTTCCTTTGTCTGCAGACACACTACCTGGACATACTGCCCCACTCCCCGACACACGAACCATCACATAATGTGGGTTGTGTGTCATTTGGATTCATTGGACAGTCACTTGATATGACCTGAAAAGATGGAATGATGTATGCATATATGCCCGTGAACAGACACATTAAACCAGATCTGCACCTTGATGCTGGGCTCCGGGGTCTGCTTCCCTCTTCCCAGGACACATGATTGTAACTCTGTCTCCCTCACAGCTCTCCAGTGGAGCAAAATCCCCACAGAAAAGTAAGTTAGAGAAATATAGTGCAAATTGATTCCTCTGCCATCTAAGTGGTTAAGAAGTGTTTGTATATGTCAATTAACATAAAATAAAAGTGAATAGCCACTGCAGTTCCTCTCTTTGAGTGTAATTTACCTAGTTTTTGTAAATATCTATCTCATTCGTTTCAATAATTTCAGTATAGAGGCTCAAATACACATTGTGGCGTACCTCTCTGGTGTCTAAATGACTTGTACATTATGTTTGCCTTCTTTGTCTCTGCTTGATTTAGAGTTTAATATTCACAATAAGAGTGTTACTCAAACGAGATGAACAAAACAACTGGGAATACTTGTCACAAATATTTAAGTATATAAAAGAAGTAAAGAAAAATTGTAGTGTTCCTATTTGTTTTTATTATTAACGTGCTACAATCATTTGTCACTTCAAGCTTGCAGGGGCACACAAGTGTTTAATCGCATTTCCACAAGATTTTGGAAACTTGAATTCTTATTTAAAGCCTGTATTAAGGAATTGTTGCCTCTTTATTTATTTCAAACTTTTTATTTAGTTATTTATTTATTTAAATTTATCTATTTCAAACTTTCTGGTTGGCCTGGAACTTGCTCTATATGAAAGACTAGCCTTGATCTCACAGAGATCCTTCTGACTCTGCTTCGAGAATACTGTGATGTGGGATTCCTCTCTGAATGCCGTTAATACCATTGCTTAATAAAGAAACTGTCTTGGGCCTGCACAGGGAATAGAGGTAGGTGGGGAAATCTAAGCTGAATGCTGGGAGAAAGATGGGAGTAGTTAGTGAGAAGCCATATAGCCCCACCGGAGACAGAGGCTGAGAACTTTACCTGGTAAACCACAGCCACATGGCAATACACAGAGTAATAGAAATGGATTAAATTAAGATATAAGTCTTAGCCAATAAGAAGCTAGAGTTAATAGGCCAAGCAGTGTTTTCAATAATATAGTTTCTGTGTGATTATTTCAGAGCTGCCAGGCGACCAGGAAAGAAACAAGCAACCCTCCTTTCAACAATACTGGGATTTTTTTTTTAATTTTGTTTTGTTTTGTTTTTCAGACAGGGTTTCTCTGTGGATTTGAAGTCTGTCATGGACCTCACTCTCTCACTCTGTAAACAATACTGTTCTCAAACTGATAGAGAGCCATCTGTCTGTCTCCCAAGTGCTCGAATTAAAGCCATGTACCACCACCACCTGGCCTAACTTTCTTAATCATAGTAAATTGTCCTTACTAGATTCTCTTACATATTGGTAAATGGGTGAGTCAGAACAAAATAAATAATTTTCGTTAAGCTTTGAATTTGTTTTAATTATATAAGTATAATTTTATGTGCCTATTGCAAATAGCTTCCTGGCTGGTTGTGTTCTGTGTTCACTTCTTCTAAGTGCTGAAATTTTTGTCTGGTTTGAAACTGTGTGAGTCTCTTGTGCTCGGTGTTTGAGTCTCCGGAGATTCACATGTGCATGAGTCCTCTCCTGTCTGGAAGGTGCTGTGTTCCTGGAGTCATCATCCACCCGTAGCTCTTACAATCATTTCACCACTCTTCTGTGTAAATTCCTGAATCTTGACGGGGGAACTTTGTTAAAAACAGTCCTTCCAGGGATGATTGCTCCAAAGTCTTCCTCTCTCTGTACAATGTCCAGTTATGAATCTCTGTTAATTACTGTGTAGCAAGTAGAAACTCTTCTGAAGAGGGCAGAGAGAGTGAAAATCAGTTCTATTCAGTGGCGAGTAACAATATAGTGCATGTCCGAAGATCAGGATTATTTGCCCAACACAAACTGAACTATATAAAACTATACAAAAGTATATAAAATGTGCATTTTTATGTACTTTTTGTTTTGTTTTGTTATTTTTTATTGTATTGATTTTCTTCTTTTTATTTTATCTGTTTCAGGTTTTGTTTTTATTGTTAATTGTTTACTTGTTTTTTTGTTTATTTGAGAGAGAGAAAGATCATGAAGTTTCGTGTGTTGGAATATGGGAAGTGTTGGGGAGGAGTTGGCAGAAAAGAAAAAAAATGATCAAAGTATATTGTATGAGAGTAATTAAAAAACATTGAAAAAGTTTACAATTATGAAGCTATGAAAATATTTAAATCATTAAAATAATAATCCACCAAATATAAATTGCACTTGAATTGGTTACATTATAAATAGGTAATAATATTTTGATAGAGACAACATAAAGTACAATTAGACAAAATTATCCAATTTTAAACATTAATCAAAAAACATCTTATATATAATATAGAAACTAATACTAATACGTATATGACATTATCTGAGTAATAAATGTTTAACTAAAATACAATATATTTTTCCTCTATTTATCATAATATTTTTTATAATTTCTCTGTAAACTATACTACATTTTATGAATATTTATATTAAAATGTATAAAACTACAATTTATTGTTATATCTCTCATTGGCTCAAATATAATTGATTTGATATTTTAGCATTTAGTTTTTTAAAACATGTACTATCTGTTGTTAAATTTGAGTACATTTTTTACTGAGTAATTATATAAATAATTGTGAATTAAAAATAAAAAAGAGGAGGCAATTTATACCAATAAATAAGCTGGGACATAACTTCTTATTTAAACAAGGACACATATTTTTAACTTCTTCATTAAATCCTTTTGTGATGTGTCTTTTAAAATTTTAATGACTATTAAAGATTAGCTATTTGTAATGTTTATAGAATATAATGAAATTCTTCACTAACTGTGGTATGCCAGTAGATGTAATACACACACATATACACACACTTGCACACACACATCACACACACATTAAAGGTGGGATTTATGATGGTTTCATTCTATTTTGTTATTATTTAAATTGTTTTTTTAAGTCTAATGTCAGATTAAGAAAGAAATATTCGAATTTATCTGAAGGAAAACAATAAGCTAATTTTAATTACACTTAAAAAATAAATACCTTATCCTTGGCCAAGGTCATATTTGTAGAGGAAAAAAAATAACCAAACGTTTGCTGCAGGCACAGGCAAACTCTTGAAAATTCATACCTGCATCAGACAGGCATTACATTTTATAGCTCTAGAGAACTCAACCCAAAATACTTCTCCCATTCAGATAAAAAATCATTTTCTACAGGTAGAGAACTTACAGGATAAATCTGTTCAATGTGCCAAAAAGGGATTCATGACCTGGCTTCTATTAGCAGAAATGGGGTGTCTTGCAGCTATGTCTCCATAAGTTGCTCTAAAAAATACCTCTGTAAGTAAAGATTCAACCCAAGGGTTAGTTTTTACTGTAAGTTATAAACTTGGAGAAACTGGGTATATAATGGAAATGCTGACACAACCTTAAAAATAGCTGCTTGAATGGAGCAAGTCGCATACTCCAACTCCTTTATTTTAGAAAGTGTGAGTGTTTATGTTGCCACTGGATAAAAGAATTAATGGAGGAATTACTCATGCTTGCTGAATGCATAGTAATAAAATAAAGTCTTGATAAGTAGAACTTTGGGGAAAATGGAATATGGACTCAATTTTTCTACAAAATCCTTTCATAAGCACTGTGTTTTAGCATTTAGTTTCTACAAATACAGTTCTTGTGTCATTTATCAATTCTGCATTTCAAATGTAAAGACTTCACTGATGAAACATTTTATATAGCAATAATGAAACAGTTAACTTTGGACTTCCAGGCAGAAAATAGAGTTGCAGAAGAAAGTCACTTGTTACAAAACAGCTCAGAATCAGGTATTCATTTTTATGATCATTATGAGAGGTTTGTAAAGCATTTTCATGATGTATCCATGAGCAAGTTCTTATAATAAATTTTAATAAACCAAACTTATAATTTCAGTACACAAAAATTTTATTTTAGAAATCATATCACATAAAACAATTAAAATTTACAACTTAAAAATCCTGTTTTATTTTCACAACACTATCGATATTATAAGAAAATGAAATTATTAGTAAGCTTTGCTCCTTAATTTATGAGCAATCATAGCACAAGACTCTAAATATGTGATATTCAAACTCTTGGAAATGAATCATTTATCCTTCAGAGGCTTAATATGAATAGAGCTGTGTATAATATGTGCATAACTAACTGATGTGATTATACCAAGTTAGGAGATAACTTTTTATGGCTTTAGTCACAGAGGAACATCATGACATGTAAACAGTAAGACTGGCTTTCTATTAAAATGCTTTAAATCGTGATGAGAACATTAACAAAGAATAAAATATGGGCTTTTAAAATCAGAAAAAGAAATGAAAATAAAGGAATATTTCTCATAGGTTTTGAATGCAAAATTTAAAATGTCTATGGAGATCAAAAGAATACTTTTAGACTCGAAGTTTCTCAAGCTGGTTAACTCACTGGCTAACATGTCTGATCTTATGCCTAATTGAATTTGGTTCACAGAGCTCACACTTAGTA
>NW_004949100.1:370205-371002 GCF_000317375.1 Microtus ochrogaster | reverse complement strand
TTGAATTTTGCATGCAAATGGATGGAAACAGAAAACACTTTCCTGAGTGAGGTAACCCAGACCCAAAAAGATGAACATGGGATGTACTCACTCATTATTGGTTTCTAGCCACAAATAAAGGACATTGAGCCTATAGTTCGTGATCCTAGAGAAGCTAAATAAGAAGGTGAACCCAAAGAAAAACATATAGTTATCCTCCTGGATATTTGAAGTAGACAAGATTGCCGGGGAAAAATTGAGAACTTGGGGGTGGGGTGGGATGGGGATAAGGGGAAATGGGGAGAGAAAAGTGAGAAGGGGAGGAGGGGGGATCTTGGGGGAAAGGGATGGTTGGGATAAAGGAAGGGTGGATATGGGAGCAGGGAAGTGTATATCTTAATTGAGGGAGACATTTTAGGGTTGGCAAGGGACTTAACTCTAGAGGAATTCCCAGGTGTTCAGGGAGATGTCCCCAGCTAGTTCCTTGGGCAGTTGAGGAGAGGACGCCTGAAATGGCCCTATCCTATAGCCATACTGATGAATATCTTGCATATCACCACAGAACCTTTATCTGGCGATGGATTGAGATAGGGACAGAGACCCACATTGGAGCACTGGATTAAGGTCCCAAGGTCCAAAAGAGGAGCAGAAGGAGGAAGAATACAAGCAACGAAGTCAGGACCACGAGGGGGGCACCCACCCACTGAGACAGTGGGGCTGATCTATTGGGAGCTCACCAATGCCAGCTGGATGGTGACTCGAAAAGCAGGGGATAAAACCGGACTCTCTGAACGTGGTGGACAATGAGGGCTGCTGAG
>NW_004949100.1:362221-369056 GCF_000317375.1 Microtus ochrogaster | reverse complement strand
AACTTCTCCTAAATATCACACCTGCCACAAGGTGTGGCAAATACACTGAGGGAGACTCTATTAGTGTATAATATTATTTCCTTTACACAGGGTATTAACTTTAGATAATTTCTTGGTTGGGAATAGAAGCTCATATCCACTTTCCATCCTCAGTGATGTTACTCTTCCTGGCTTAAACTTGTGCAAGCCCTATGAATACAGCCAAAGTCTCTGAGTTCATATGGGATTCTGTCCTACAGTATCTAGAAGACACTGTTTCCTTGGAGCAATGCATCTCTTCTTGCACTTAAAAACCTTTCAAGCACCCCTTCTGTATAGATTTCTCCTCCTTATGAGATGGGTTTGATAAAGACATCTCATTCATGGTATCTTTGTTAGATATCTTTGTTATGTCTCTTTGTTATATCACAAACATGTGAAGAAGAAACTTTTCTAATGAAAGATGATCAAAGTACTGATCTCTGGGTATAGCAGAATGACATTAAGGGTCATTTTATTGTTATATGCTTTCAGTAAAATAATTGTATTTGGTTTTCCCTTAAGTCTGTTTCTTTTAGTCTCACACTCTTGGTCAATTTAGCAGTGTTATGTATGTGTTCCATCTCATGGAGTGGTCCTTAAGTCCAAAAAAAGGGTTATTCCTTCCATCACATTGGTACCTTTATTGCATCAGTATATCTTGAAGGCAGGTGGCTGTTTTAGGTTACATAATTTATATCTGGGTGATATTGATGACGATCTTTCTCCTCTGGTAGAATAGAAACTACCTTTCGGTACCATGAACAATAGTTAATGTAGATAAAGCTTCTATTTAGTCACTAGCTTGACTTCTCTATGTTCAATGAGATTTATGTTTTCAGAAATAAAGCTTTAACTCAGAATTCGAAGAATAACCAATAACATTGACAGTAACCTATGATGTTTGGGGATATCTATTATGTCTCTTTGCACATGATTTTTTTTTAAAAATGAAGCACTAAAGAAGCAAATATCACTGAATAAACAATTTCTAGTCTGATATGGGAAAATGGGACTGCTGCACATATATTCCTGTATATTGGTGATTTACAAAGTGACACTAAAGATTAGGGCAGAAACAATTCTCTCAGATCATTCCAGTTATTGGAAGTCATTGTACACACTTTTCATTTTAAGTAGGATTAATAACTAAAATTATATTAAAATAATGAAATCTACCTATGATATATTGTTTTATTAGAAACTGGTCATTCACAAGTTGAACAATGTCTTAATAAAAAAACTTTTCAAAATTGGGTGTTATAAGATTTAAACTATGGCAGAATCCAGGATTCTGTGGATGTGAGATATAATTGCTATAGGCAGCACCTATCTAATCCAGAGAGATTGTTGGACACAGAAAATGCTCCAAAGGGAACTTTTTTTTTCTTTCCAAAACTGTCCTTTAGGGCAAGAAACTATCCTTACCACTACTGCTGACAGTATGTATGCTCTGTCATTTGGACAGGCAAAATACAAAAGTGACTGCTGAACTTTGCCAAGACAGGATAGGACAGTCTTTTGAGATTTCCTTATTCTAAAAATGGTCTATCAGATGCTCTAGAGCTGAGCCAAAATTAGTTGCCCAAACATTGCAGTGAGTCTTTGGGCTTTGGGTGGCTGTCCAGGTAACCAACTGTTTCATTAACCCCTTGCACCTTTTGTAAGTCACTTGCTTACACTTACAATGATTACTCAGGTAATATTATTTTCCTTCTCTGGAATGTTATGGGGTTGAAGACTAGATAGTCACAGCTACTATCCTCTCACATCTTTGATACATTTTAGGTAAAAGACTTAGAATCCTTAGGATAGGACAGCTATTAGAATAATCTCTGTTAGTTGCCTATTACCAATAGCCTGGACATTTATTATGCATTTTTGTTTCTTGCTTAATATTGTTCTTACTAGTTATAATCCTATTTTGGTATATGTTAATACATTTCCTTTCTCCTGGACAATATTTGATATTTGTTCTTATTGCTTACAATTTTGTATCAGGTTTAGAACCTTCTTATTTAGACAAAACTGGGAAATGCTATGAGAATTTATTCCTGCCAATAGTTTTACAGTATCAGTCATAGGCATGGCTTCTGTGTACAGACATGATCTCTTATAAGTAAAAGGAGGGGTTTCTCTCACTCTCTTGAGAGGCCTGAGCAGAACTAAGATCTCTGGGGGCAGAGCAGAGGGACATGGTGACAAAACACTGCAACTTTCACCTTCTCTATTTTATGAGTCTGTGTTTTCCTTTTAATTCCCATAATAAAGACCTTTGCAAATTATCACATCAATTGGGTACTCACTGAATATATATATATTTAAAGAAAAAAGATATTTTTTATTATTTTTGGAAAACTTAAAATAGTACTAGGTCTTAATCATTAAAAATAATTTGGCAGACATAAGCTTGAATTTTAAATATAACTCTCCTATTTTTGTTGAAATGTATTGCTTTACATCAATTTTCTCTACCAATTAATAGATACATTAGAAGATTTTGTATTAATTAAATGTAAGCATATGTACACTGCTTGGCTTGTAAGAAGTACTTGCTAGATGAGTTTCTGCTGTTATTTAATGTAAACACCCATGGTGATATCTTTTTTCTCATTACTTTTAAGTCCACTAGACAGTGAAGCAATTGCCCTTTTGAAGTGTCTGTCCTAGATATAGCATTGAGCTGTAACAGATGGAAGCTCAATAGCAGTCAGGCAAAATATTTGCCAAATGGGACAGCTATCTAAAGGAGATGGCAGGGATAGAATTCCTCTCTGCAGGACCCAAAGCCCTACTGCCATCACTAATGATAGTAGAGAGTGCCTGACGCCAGTGTGTCCACAACAGCACCAAACGACCTGTGCTAAATGCTCTAAGAAAAGGCACGCTGACCTTCACATTAGAAAGTTATTTGATTCCCGCCCTGAAGTTTTTCTCTACTCTCTTTTTTTTTCTTTCTCATTCACAGCTAAATTGAAAACAAAATTAATGGGAAATTAAAAATATGGAATAAAATTATTTATAGTAGAATACATGGAAAATAACAACAACTTCTATGGACAGAAAAATTAAAACTTTTTTATAAAGTTGTATATTTGTGCTTAGCATGTAAAATATTTTTTTAAAAAATCATGAATACTGAAAGCATTGGTATTTTCTGTTGCTTATCTTTATTCTATTCTCAATCGCTTATTCTCATTTTCTAGTCTTTGTTTCAAGTCTATTTTACTTCTTTTTTTGCTTTTCTTACATATTTTTGTCACTTCACCTTTTCTTTAGTCTTTCTTCTTTCTTTCTTTGATTATAAACTAACAATTTTTGTAGTACTAGCATTGAAGCCCGAGTGTTGCCCATGCTACTTTGAGCTGGGATCCATCCTTGTGTTTCATGCACTTTTAATCTCTTGCTTTTCAAGAGGTTTCCTCTCCTGGAAACTTTAATTCCATTCTTCTCAGCTTTAATTTAGTATTTACTTTTGTGCTTATTCTTAGGTAAGTGAAGGACTCTGGTCAAAAGATATGTCTTCTGACTAATATGGTGGAACCTTTTTACACTGAGAGATTCAGCAAGGACTTATTTCTTCATCCTTAAAAACTTTGATGCATAGGAGACAAATGGTGAAGTCTTGAAAGTCTTGACCTAGGTCTACTTCATAGAGTTCACTCTGTCTATGTTGCAAACATTGACCTATTTTTTTGATTCTCAGCTTAATTATTCTATTGCAGCCTGCTGGTAGTTGTTTTGTAGTCATTGATTCTGTGTTGAAACTTTCATTCTCAAGGGAGTAGAGAGGTTTTTTTCTATTGAAAAAATTTCTACCTCCTCCCCACCTCCCATTTCCCTCCCCCTCCCCCTACTTCTCCTCCTCTCCTCCCACTTCTCTCCCCCTCCCTCTCCAATCCTAAGAGGAGTCAGGGTTCCCTGCCCTGTGGAAAGTCCAAGGTCCTCCCCACTTCATCCAGGTCTAGGAAGGTGAGCATCCAAACAGACTAGGCTCCCACAAAGTCATTGCATGCATTAGGATCAAAACCCAGTGCCATTGTCCTTGGCTTCTCATCAGCCCTCATTGTCTGCCATGTTCAGTGAGTCTGGTTTTATCCCATGCTTTGCTAATTAACCCAATTAAAAAATGGGGCACTGAACTGAACAGAGAATTCTCCACAGAAGTTCAAATGGCCAAAAGACACTTAAGGTCATGCTCAACTTCCTTAGCGATCAGGGAAATGCAAATCAAGACAAGTTTGAGATACCATCTTACACCTGTCAGAATGGCTAAAATAAAAAGCACCAATGATAGCCTCTGCTGGAGCGGTTGTGGAATAAGGGGTACACTCATCCATTGGTGGGAATGCAAACTTGTTCAACCACTTTGGAAATCAGTGTGGCGATTTCTCAGGAAATTCAGGATCAACATACCCCAGGACCCAGCAATACTACTCTTGGGAATATACCCAAGAGAGAGTTTCTTTATACTCATGAAACTGTGGAGGACCAGGAAATTACACAGACACACACACACACACACACACACACACACACACACAACCTGTAAGTCAGCTCAGGAAGAAAAGACTTACAAGGCCTCTACCTAAAGATCAATAAATTGTAAATGATTACCAAAGAAAATGTACTCCTCAGTGAGCTGTCTCAAAATAGTTCAGGATATTCTATGTATGCAGCCTCAACATGTCTCCGTTTGTTTGGGTGTGTGTTTTGGGTGATATAGCTTCTTATAAGTGACCACTGCTCCTCTGAAAAACCCTCACAGATATTCCTGTAGTAGACAGTCTTGGTGGAATTGTTTCCACGTTCTGTTGTGAGTGACCTATCTGGACTAAGTAGACACATTCAACTCTCCTGAGGAATAGTCATACAACAGTAGCTCAGAAAGATAATGTTACAACAATCTCCCTCATGTCTGGTAAAATTGGTACAGAGATGTTTGATTATAGTTCTGAAAAAGTCTTTTCAAGTGTAAAAATAGCTTAGAATGAATGAGATGGTGCCTCACTTTGAAAAAAAAGGACAATATTCTGTAATTTTCAGTATAATGTTGAAATGACTCAGGAAAGCAAGGGACATAAACATTGCCTATTATCACGAACTGTTTCTCAAGCATTATATGATTTCAAGGGAAAAAAATGCCACATGTTACTTGATGAATCCACTTGATCTACTAGCCATTAGAGAGAGCTGTATACCTATGAGACCACAAAATTCATGCAGCACAATCATTTCTGTATAATCACATTATTTTACCCTGATATGAAAGCACTGCAGATTCCCGGTCAGACTAAATTGTAAGCTTTGAACTGAGACAAAGCCTCCGACCATTCACACTTCTCAGCAGGTGGTTGCCAGAGAAATCACATAGTTCTCCTCACAGGGAATTTTGAAAGAAAACTTCTGATTTTGTCCCTATTTGTCACAGAAGAAATAAACTGGTATCACCGGCAAGAGGACGTGATGCCTCACAAATAAAAATTGGGAATGGCTATTTTCATAATAGCACTATTTATCAGATTGGCTTTATCAAACACGCAAGTAGTTCAAAGTAAAGAATTCATAAAATAGTTGAAATTCATCTTTATATAGGAAATATTCTCAAAACTCGTACCATGGAACATGAACTTTTATTAGAGCAGATAGGCATAATGTTAGTACCATAACATTGCATATTCAGCAACTGCATTCTTAACTCAAACTTTTCAACATCCTTTTGTAATACAATTAACCTCTTGATATTAGGGAGCAAGTTGACACTTGGTACTAATGTTTGTACCCAGTGCAGGTGAAAAATTATTTTGCATTGAACAAATAAATAATCCTGACTTTTTTTTCTTTCTTTTGGCTAAGTTTATAAGTACCAGTTTTTTAGAGAAAACAGAATATTTCAGTCATTACGATGATGACTCATGACACTTCCTCTGATATAAAGAAAAGCATTACAAATGTCTGGCAATGCACAGGTAAGAGGGATTTATTAGATGTCAAATGCTGCAATATCAGAGTTTAATGAGCATGGACACACAATGAAATGGACTCCTTTTGTGGTTTTGTTTTAGTGTTTGGGAAAAAGATCCCCAGATTTTCAACTGTCACCAAACTCTCTATTTGAAGATTGTTTTTAATTTCAAATCTCCCTGCTTTAGCCTCTAAAGCTCTATGGTTCAGTTTTTGCATCAAAAAGCATAGGTAATATGTGGTGTTAGGAATTTTCCATAGGACTTTGTGAATGCTAGGAAAGCATTTATGGACCAAGCTGTATCTTAATGTTCTTGAATGGATTATTAATGATATGCAGAGGACTATGAGGATGGGATATTATTCTCCAGAATCTATTATATTATTTATCATTTAACAAACTTTAGATGACATTTTAAAAGTAATTACCATCAACCTCTTTCCCAATATTTAACTGTCTCACATGCCGAATGTTACACTGTAAATATGTTGTCTCTAAAATGAAAGGCATAGTTTTGCCAGATAATATAATGTCTGAACTTTCCCACTCATTTTATTAGTTATTAACAATAGTTATTACCCATAACTCTTTCTATATGACTCTCCTTCCTTACTCACCCAGCATTATTTCTTCATTTTCTAGTTTTTTAAAATAAATTGAGAAAAGTTTATACTGCCCATATATACTTAAATATGTGTTCTTCCACTGGAATGTGATCAACATAACTCGAACGTATCTCTATGAATGAGTACAGATGGTACATCAACAATTGACTGGTAATAATTCCTCTGTAGAATCTTGATTCAGAACTATAGTCCTGTGAGGAGAATTTTTTTTTTTTTTTTTTTTTTT
>NW_004949100.1:348770-362121 GCF_000317375.1 Microtus ochrogaster | reverse complement strand
GAACTCACAGAGATCCGCCTGCCTCTGCCTCCCAAGTGCTGGGAATAAAGGCATGCGCCACCACCGCCCGGCTCTGTGAGGAGAATTTTGAATGTTGTGAGAATATGCCAAGAAAGATGGCAAGCGTTTTGTGATTTCAGTTTCTACAAAACATGGAATTGTTCTTGTGAATTATTATTTTTTTTTTTTTTTGCTCATTCCTGGTATACTGGAGAGGAGTGAATTCACTTCATATTAATCAGTATTGCTTTCAGTTTTTGCTCTATTAAATGCTAAGACTGTCCTTTATTTACCACAATAGAAAGAATATTTTTGACACATGTGGCTTGTCTTTGTGACTGTATACAGTTTGAACTTGTGAGAACTTTATTCATGTGACCTCTCTTAACACTCAGAGAATAACTGACTGAGGCTTAGATAGAGCTGGCTATTGAATGAGACTTTACTTATTTGCCTCATCTCAATAGTGGTGACACTGCTCAGCTATAGGTAGGAATTCATAGCCAGCACTTTGCTTCATTTGGAATTTTGTCTGGATTGGTCCTCCTTAGGTCTCATGCATGAAGTTTTCATGTGTGTAAATGCTCTCTTGGACATGCAAAACAGTTTTCTTGCAGCTAAGCACTACTTTGGGGTTATAACAGTCTTACCAAACTGCCTTCTGAAATGATCTATGAGCCTTGGGAGGAGGGCAATAAAAAGTGGCTCATGTAGGCATGACTATCCCTCAGAAAATTAGTGAATTTTCTTTACGGCAGTTGACTGGTTGCGATCTCTGTGTTAAAAGAAGCTTCTCTGACTCTGGTTGACAGGTGGAATTTTCTATGGGAATTACAGTAATTCTTGAGGTGCGAGTTTAATACAATGTCCACTAAGTAGGTTATTCAATATATCTAGTCTACTCAATGGTCTTTGGAACCAATAACAATATTAGGCATGGGGTTCAAATTTATGGAGCAGGCCTTAAATATAATCAGAATGTGGTCGGTTATTCCTATGAATTTCATGCTACTATTGTACCAGGAAACATATTTTTCCAGGAAGGTTGCTATTGTAGCTTCATAACTGAATAAGGTTGATAATTATTCTTTCATACAATTAAAATACATAATCAGTTTCTGGAAAACAACAACATTGGTAACAGCATGTGTTTTTTGTGATTCTATTGAACTCCACTGTCCCACAGCTCTAGAAAATGTGCTCCATTCCTTGCATGGCTTGCTATTTTTTAGGCTTTCCCATCTAGTAAGGGCACTGCTGTCCTTGTACAGGGTATCACCACCTGAACTCATTTTACATGTGTGTTGTCTTTAAGAAAATCCCAAGTGTTTGAGTTTACCAATAAAGACTCCTTAGCTAGATGCTGGGATATAAGCCTTAAGTTTCTTGTTTTATATATCTTATTTTTCTGAAACTTTAACCTAATTGCATTAATTTAATGAATTTCTTACTGGTTATCTCTGATTCTAGGGAATATGGTAGCATGTTATTGCCTCTAAGCACAGCCACTATTATGGTTAACTTTAGTTGAATCTTTACCTTGGGTTCATGCACCATAAATTCCTCATATTAAACACACAAACATGTTTCACCTCTATAAAATATTATTTATTCATCCTTTATTGCATAATAATTAAAAGTAAAATCCTTAATATTCCATTTTGAAGTTTCCAATTTTTTTGGTAACCTTATTTTCAAAACATTTTTTTTTGTGGAATCATTTATAACTAACATTTTGAATACTACAATTTCTTTTCCACTTACCTCTAAGATTTTTACCAGATAGTCTTTCTGAGAAAGCTTCTCCAATCCATTACCATAAAATTGGCAAGTTTACAAAATAAGTGCTTTCTTCTATTTTTTCTTATTTATTTTTCCAAGATGAAAAGTGGTAAATTTTCTATTCAGTCTGAATGCTACCGCATTCAGTTAGAATTTCATATTTCTAAAGTTTAACTATTAAAATGCAGATGAAGTTATAAAATTATTTCGGTGTTTTAGCAGAGCAGAAATACAAAATTCTGAAACACTTAATTTTGGATGTTAAATTATCAGAATTTGAAAATATGCAGTTTAGAGTAATTCTCATAAATCAAGCTCAGATTATATTTTTAAAGTATTATGAACTATTCACAGTGAAAGCAGTGTTGATTTATGTAGTCATGTAAATTTATATTGAATTACTTTCTGTTTTATTTTTAATTTTTTATGAGACTTTATAAATAGCAAATTAATTTTATTTTTATTTTCATTTTATTTATTATTGTTGGTACAGGGAGTAGTTTCTCTCTTTGGATGTCCAAAGAATAATTTCAGAATTCAAATCTCCTTAGTCCTTGGGTTCTGAAGATTAACATATGTCATCATTCTTATGAAGTACGTGCTTTTATTTGGTAAATCACTTGTGAGCTCTATAAATGAGTGATTATTTAATAATAGGTTTTGGTATGAATCATGTAGATTCAGAGAGCAGAACATTCATATCTACTGTGATGGGTCCTGGAGTCCTGTCTAGAGTTAACAAGTGAATGAAGAAAAGACAGACACATACACAGATTAGTTGAGATAAGCTGGAGTTGACACTGCGATGGACCTATAATGACTACTTTGCAACCCTGAATCTCAGAGAATTAGTTATGTATATCATATAACAGGAGGAGCTGTGATAGGAAGGCCACAGTCTCCAGCTGTAAATACCCAGTAGGAATAAAGAGCAACAGTGGCTTCGTTACGTGCACACTGTATGTTCATCTATAAACTATTGTATGTGGTCAGGAAAAGACTTTTTCTTTCCTTGGCCTGACCCATATGAGGATCATTTGTTTAGGTTTTGTCAGTTTCTAAGAACTCCAAGGTATTGGAGTCATCCACATATTCACTCAGGACGATACTCACTCACAGCTTCATTTGTTTCCTGATCTCTGAGTTTGAGGCCAAAGCAAGTTTGAGGCCAAAGTTTGTCTACAAAGCAAGTTCTAGGACAACCACAGTTGTTAAAATGAGAAACGCCCCCCCCCCACAAAAAGCAAATGGGAGAGAGTGAAAAAAAGAGAGATGGAGACCTGTAGCTGTAGTTGGATGTTAACCCAATTCAAGAATATTGAGAGTGGACCGAGACAACGTGCAGGAAGATGGCTGAGCAATGTCTGGCTATAAATGTGGTATTTACCATCCCTACCATGGACAGGGAAAATACATGTAAGGTACCCTTATTAGAAATGTAAGTATTATCCTTGAAATTGGAGACATCAGAGATCAATGTTAGACCCATTCCAAGGAGTCTGAAGGGGCAGACATTATGAAGGTGAAAGAATGAGTGGGCAGAAGGATCGAGGATAGTCTCTGGCATTTTGGCAATATAACAGCTCTAGTTTTCAAATGGGATTAGCATTTCAAACATGTTTATTTTCTGAATCATATTAAATTTTCTTTTCTATAAAGACAAACAAACACATCTCCTTTTGAGTCTTGTGGAGGTCTAAGATTGAAGGAAAGAAAGAAAAAGTATGCCACAGCTGCCTGCAGAAACAGCCACTAACTTAAGGGGGTGCTCTTGTGAAGTCAACAGCATTTCCCAAGTCTTAGTCTTATAGTTGTTTGAAAAGAAATAGCAGGGAGGCTTTATCTTGTGACTTACCATATTCAACCATCCTTCCTGGACAAAAGCTTTAGAGTTTCCAGGAGCGTAAATGCTGATACTTAACATTAAATTTATTTCACAGTTTTGCCCATGTCCCTTGATTGAAAAATCTAACAACTATTGAGTTTACACTATATGAAATTTAAACAAATTTGGGAATCCTACTTCTTAAAAATGAAAAGAAATAATAAAATTTATCTAAGTTTTCATCTGAGTCTAATTAAAATTAGCTTACTGAGCACATACTTTTTAAGAAAGCAAAGAGAGTCCTTGGTAAAGGTGTGTTTGCATTACTGCCTTTTAGTCTTAATATTTGAGCAACTGTATCAAAACTTCCACTGTTCATCACTGGTGTAGCATCTCTCTTGAACTTCTCCAAGTGTCTGGTTGTATTCCATTAGCATTTTATATGGTACAATTTTCTTCATTTACTAAATTCAATTAAATCTGCAGGGGCTATCATTCAAACATTTCTAGTATTTTGGCTGAATTGTTTTGGAACAAAGTTGTCCAAGTATGTATCTCCATTCCAAACTTTCATCCCTTTATCCTTCTTGCCCCACTCCTGTCAATAATATCAGACTGATAGATATCTAATTGCCTATTTGGAAATTTCATTTACATATTTAACAGACCAATTTATCTCATGTACTTAAAAGTGGATTATCAATTTTAGCTTTTCATCTTATGCTCTGCAGCTCTCTATAATTTGAGATGACATTGTCTTTCTTCAATTACTAGGACAAATATCTTGTTATCATTCTTGTCTGCTTTCTTTGTCTTAGGGTCCACATCTAATGTACCATCGAATTTATTTTCTTTTGCATCTAAAAATGTCTTCTCTGGTCTATCTCATTGTATATACTTAGGTATGGATAATAATTTATTTTAGCTGGATACGTTGTCCCCCACGTGTCAATTATTTACAATTTTTTTAAAAAAAACACAGATTTAATTTTACTTATTTCAGCTGCTCAACTTAATATCAACAATATACTTATTGAAACTACAGAATGGTTTTGAGAGAACATGTTAACCCCAACCTCATAAATACCTTGGATATTGTTCGTTTGATTGTTTCTTTTGCTTTTTTTATATGTTGTATCTAATTGATTTTATAAACCCCCTATTCCTTATGTATGAAAGATATATTTATGATACTTTATTATGTTTATGTGTGTGTCTGAGTGTGGGTTGATGCAAATGCAAGTAGTATTTTCCAAACAAAAATGAAGTGTTTGACGCTTTGATGTTCAAGTTAAGGGTAATTGTGTGCTGCTGATGAGGGTGTTAGGAACTCAACATTGGTCTGCTGTAAGGTTAGTAAGTACTTTAAACTGCCAAACTATTCATTCAAACCTGGGATTTATTTGCTTATTGTTTATTTTTTCAATAAATTTTAAGTGTGAAAACATAAGATATAAGGCTTATATTTATGTAAATTTCACACATGTACACATATATTGCAAATTACATTTAAAAACATTAATATCTGTATGTGTAAATGTTATGGAGAGAGAGAGTTATGTAAGATGTTATGTTATTTCATCAATGAAAAACTGCAAATATAATCACATCCTGGTAGGATTCTGAGGCCTAACAAGGGAACAGCCATTGTAATTTGTGTTAGTACAATATATGATGATGTCATGATTATAAACACATTTTACATTAATTTCATTATATTAATTTGAACATATATGACTGTATAGTATTTATCATATTTTATGAGTCATTTGCCTTTATCCATGTTATTACTTTTTTGATACCATGCTTTAATCATATTTTCAAGCACTTACCATCAAATCAATATTTACTTTTTAGTCTATTTGATAGTTCTTCAGCTGCAAGAAGTATTGTCAAACTGACTTATACCTATGACTTCATGTTATTCTGGTGGTAAGTCAGACTACCTATTTTTTTATTGATTTTTATTGAGCTCTACATTTTTCTCTGCTCTCCTGTTTTGAATGATGATATACCTCATAATATCATGGCATCATGTTGATTTTTCTCTGTTAAAGCTTTTCAATTTAGTTCACAAAAGTCACACCATGTGTCAAGATTTGTAATTCTTTACTTCTTTATTTTGAAGAACCACCCTAACCCCTGAAAAAAATCAACCATCCCTATTATTTGTTTCTATCCCAGTTGTTGGTAAATGAAAGAATACATGACTGTGTGACCCAACTCTCTCCATTAGCTTAACCTATAACCTGCTTCATATTACTGTTAGTAAATATTTATACAATAATATTTTATTAGCAAATATTCTACAACTGTAATGCAGTTAGTAGTATGTATTAAAAGACTCATTATATTCCAGCCCCCAGTTGTTAGGTGTCACTTCCTTTTGATCACTGCACCATTCATCTTTCACATCTGAGTGTTCCACATAGAAGTCATGAGTGTCTGTACCAGAGATGATAAGGCCACCAGGACATTGTTTCCATAGGATAATCAGTGTGTTTATGCTGAGTTGTGGTTTAAAGCCTATGAGGAAATTGATAAAGCTGCTGTCACTGTAATATCTAGTCTACCACAGCATAGACTGTAAGATACAATATTGTATAGAAAGGCTGTTTATTCAGTAAATAATTATGTTTATTTATTATTATCTATGATAACAAATTTTAGTGAAGCACAGTTCTTCAATGTTTACCACTACTGATCTCTAGTCTTCACTATAGAATATATTCAGAAATACATTATGAATATCATTCATGTTTATAGATTCTAAAACTTAATAATATTATACTAAATAATATTTAAATGTTATTTTAGAATATTAAAGAATATATTAAAATGTAAATATGGGATATTTCCTTTGATTTAAAACTATCACTATGAAAATTTCAAAAATAGTTTTCTTTTTTTTAGATAGTAGGTAATCTTATTTCTACAAAATTTCTAATCCAATCTCTAAGGTGCTTGATATTCAGCTATCATTGAAAAGATATAAATTATTAAATCCTGAGTAAGACATAATCCACAGCACTGAGGATTTTGTTTAATACTAATATTATATCTGCAGATTCTCACAGCTAAAACATGTTATTACTATATGCAGCGACTCTTGATTTCCCAGAATTATGTTCAGGAAAGTTAATTATGTTTCCTGCTGTATATTTTTCAGGTCTTGGAGACAACTTAACAATATTATTTTTAAGATAATTTTCTTCATTTTCTTAGTTCTCCTAATTTTTTTATTCATTCTTTGGAATTTGTATGTGGAGGGCCACAATTTTTTTTTTTGAGACGGAGTTTCTCTGTGTGTCCCTGGTGAGTCTCATACTTTATCTTCTACATAAATTTCTATATGATGGGATTTTGTTATTTTATTACAGTATACAACTTCCATATTTCTGCAACTTATAAAAAGCTTCACTCTGGCAGTTTCTACTATCTACCCGTGAAATGAACTTTCCACATTGTACTGTTCCAATTTATCTACTTTTAACCAAAATGAATAGACACATGCAAACCAAGTGAACCAGGACTCATCACACTAAAACCAAAGGTCTTCTTACATGACCTGACTGCTGTCACAACCAGTGACCTCCACAACAGTGATGTGCTTCGGTCACACAGACAATTGGGGATGAATATTTAGCTTTTATGCTTAGAAAAATTGCTTTAGCTCAAGAAATTTGAACCAGAAAGGAAGTTAATTACACTCAGAAAGAATTTGAGAAGTGTATTATTCTATGACCTTGTGGATTGGCACAATGAGATTTGAGTATAAGAAATCTGATCAAAAGAGTCACAAAGACCAGACTGAATTGTAAAAGCTGAATTATATAAATGTCAAAATGTCAACTTTATGTTAGCTTAGCATCCATTTCATAAAAAGCTTGTTTAAAACACAGTCATTTTGTGAGCATAAATTTAGAGAAAATTCCAGATGAGCAGGTTCAGATACTAGAATGGAAATCATTGGTATTCTTGGCACCAGCTTTACCAGAAAAATAGAAGAAAACTGCCAAAATATTTGCCACATTGTTTGACAATTAAAATAGAGGATAGATGCTATTATTCTAAATCATTTAGCAATGTAAGATGAGCTGCAATGTCCCAATTCAATTTATGACCATATTCCTTTAGTCATTCTTTCGCTTTTTCTTTAATAAAAATTGTTTGTTGTTCTTTTAAAATAAGTCATACAAAATAGTAAGGCAAATAAATCCCACACTTTTAAAGACGTATGTTATTTCTCACTTTCTTGAACTATAGATGCGTATTTTTCTTTTGTTATTTGTTTTGATTCTTATCAATTAATTACTGCTTGCAAATGAGGTAGTGGATAATGATATAATCATACTCCTGGGTCAAGTTGCTCTTTCAGAGTGTTAAATTGTATTACAGAAAAGCAAATTCTTTCTAGTGTCAGTTGTGGGACACTTCCCTACAGCAGGCTGATAAGAAAAGCACTTGAGGTCACTAAAACTATAAGGTTTATTCATTTCTACTAGGGCCCACAAGAATATTATTGCCTCCTTCACTAGCTCTCTCTCTCTCTCTCTCTCTCTCTCTCTCTCTCTCTCTCTCTCTCTCTCTCTCTCTCTGTGTGTGTGTGTTTGTGCACTCATGTGTGTGTATTGCTGTGTCTGTGTCTAAGAGTCTGTCTTTGTTATGGTAATCATTTGCTAAAAATACTCAACAGGTTCAATGCAACCTTAAAGAAAATAGCTATTCAATCTGCCTTTTGAAACCTAACATCTGGATTCCAAAATTTAGGAGCACCACCATGGTCCACTGGCAGCCCAAGCCCTCTGTCAAAAACTCCTGTCTGGTCCACTTGCCATCTCCATCCCTTCAGGACAACAGATACCCACTGGACTCATGCTTTACACACAGAAAAGGCTGCCAGGATACCAGTTTTGATGACGGTGACTGCTGGTCTTTTGTGGCTTTTGTCTTCATGTGCAGTGCAAGCATCTGTTCTGAATATTTTATTAGTAATGGTTTCAAATCCCATTTAGTGTTCTCAGCAGGCCTGATGATGTCACCCACCCTACTCAGGCAGCCATTTCTTTTATCCTTAATCTTTCTTCTTACTTCTCTCTGGTTTGTCCTGACATAGTCTGACCTCCAGATAAGAGGCCATTGTCTATCTAACACAGACCACACATTCTATGCAACTAAATGCTGGGAGAAGGTAATTCACCAGCTCTAACTTGGAGGCAAAGAGGTTAAGTCTTACAGCCTTAAGTGAAGACACCTGCCTAGTAATATCATGAGATTCACATGGCTACAGGTCTGGGAACTTTACACAAGCCTGAATGATCCAACAACTTTACAGTGCCTGCTCTGTATCTCTTGACTCCTGAATGGTGTAAGTATAGGGACTCCTTTCTAATTTCTAGACACATTAGGGTATTTGAAAATTTAAGGTATGTATTGGGAGGCTGAATCTGATACCCATTTTTCCTTGATTTTGTACCTGCCATGGTGTTCAAATTATCTATGCCAAAGGACACTGTGTGCTAATTTTAAGGAAAACCATTTAAAAGAAGAAAGACATATGGGTTTTCTTTGCTTTCATTGAAAATCTGGCCTGTAGATTTACTGAACAATGGCAATTGCTGGTCAGAAATAATATTTTTTATTTAAATATCTTAACTGGTTTGGATTCCTTCATAAAATGGAATGTAGACTAGTCTAAGTCTCCATACTGTTTAAGCCTCCAGATTATCTCAACCCTTCTTATCCTGGCCTCTTGGATACCACTCAAAAATTCTGCCAGAGATCAAACTTAATCAACTCCTGTATTACTTCTCCTAAAGTGCTTCCTCAGCTAGTAGAAAACAAGTCCTAGAGTCTTGTTAGCTGAGTCCTGCAGGATTAGGTCCAACCAGGACAGCCAGTGAAAATGGGAAAACAGTGGCTTCAGAGCCATGGAACAAGAACTGTAATGAGGTTGGGAATGGAGAAGTCCTTTCCTGCTTTTACCTGAGATCCTAGAAGCCTTGCCAGCAATGGTTGCAGATTCCCACTTCAGTGTGGCCAGGAAACACAGAGCAAGCTTTTCCCATGATGTTGGGGGAGCCCACTTGTTTGTTACGGACTGCTCAGACCCAAAATAACCACCCAGAAACTGTATTAATTAAATTACCACTTGGCTCATTACCTCAAGCTTCTTATTGGCTATCTCTCTTTTTTTTCTTTTTTTGGTTTTTCGAGACAGGGTTTCTCTGTGGCTTTGGAGCCTGTCCTGGAACTAGCTCTGTAGACCAGGCTGGTCTCGAACTCACAGAGATCTGCCTGCCTCTGCCTCCCGAGTGCTGGGATTAAAGGTGTGTGCCACCATCGCCCGGCTTGGCTATCTCTTATATATTAATTTATCCCATTTCTGTTAATCTCTGTATCACCATGTGGCTGTTGCTTACTAGCAAGGTTTCAGCATTTGTGTTCCCAGCAGCGGGTACATGGTATCTCTCTGACTTGCCTTCTTTCTCCCAGCATTCAGTTTAGTTTTTCCCACCTACCTCTTTTCTGCCCTGTGCGGGGCCAAGACAGTCCTTTATTAACCAATGGTGTTTGAAGCAGACAGAGTGGAATCCCACATCACTATGTAACATGCTATTACTATTATTTTTCTCTGTAGGAATGCCTCTAGGCTCTTTGACTCAGGAGGGAAAGGGAACATAGAAGTTATAGTGGATCTTAATAATCATTCTGCTGAGTATCCAAGCCTGCCTCCCCAACGATAGTGATAGGATATTCTTTCTGTTCTTGGAACTCCTTTGACTTTGGCTAGGATCTGCCCTTGTTTCTGCCTCATTCAGCCTGGATGTCTGGATACTCTTGCCTTTCTTCATGTTTTTTAGTTATAAAGACATAGACCAAAAAATAAAAAGAGTAAGATCAACTCTTCAACTCAGCAAACAGTCATTCAACCCACCTGGTTGTATGCAATTAGGACTTGACTGAAGGAAGTCTCAAGTTATTATGGAGAAACTATAATATAAAGGCTTAAAACAAATAATGCTGGAAGAGGCCCATGACTATTTACAGCAATGATAAAGTTGTTATGTATATTGAACAAAGGATCTAGTTCTTACCTAAAACCCCTCACTCTTAGAAATTTTACTACAACCAATGAGGTATTTGTTATTTTTATGTTATTTAACCCCTTTTGATCAAGAGAGACTTATGAATAAAAACTGAAATGTCTAAATTGTAATCTTAGATGTCTAGTTCTCTGAATACATCTCCCCTTCTTGGTTTATTTACAAATATGTTTTTCTATTCAGGGTAATAGATATCTATGTAGATCTGACTGAAATATAAACTTTTTCTCAGCATTTGTAAAACTCTTGGGGCTGGTAGGCATAATCTAAAAGCTGTAAAATCTCCCATAAGGAAAAGGTTAACACTTTCCACAAATACACACAAAGGTATTTACAATATGCTTGCATAGCTAGATTTCTCCAGGGTCAAGTTATCCTTACATTAGGATGGGGCCCAGATTTCACCAAAATAAATGACATGTTTGCCTTACTACAGGATAAGAATGAATGAGGAAAAAAATATCTGTCAGAATCATGCTGCTCCTGTATCTGACTGTGTTGGGCTATCTTGGACAAGCTCCTCCTTATCCATAGAGAAGACAAAGACCAGCTCCTATTTCACCAGGGGAAGGGTGTTCTTGCTCCGTGGAAGATCTTAGAAAGCATGCATCTGCATCCTAAAAGTCCAAACAAGAATGGGGCATGTAGCGATTGTTCTGCACTCAGTGTGTCCTGAATTGACATATGAGGGTGCTGTGAACAGGGGAACCTTGTACAAAAGCCTACAACTCAACTGGTATGATATATGCATGCTAGTTCAGTTGGCCATGCCCTTTACCCTGTCTTTTAATTCTTCATATTAGTTAAAGCCAATTCAAGAGTCCATGCCTTATCCACTCATTTTTCCTGATTAAAGGAGGCTGCCAGATATTCTGTCACCAGACTCATAGCTTTGGAAAATTATTCAGGACATCCAAGCAATGTCCTTGGAACATTACTAGATAATTCTATACAAAAATGACTCAATAGGGTTCTATTTCTCTTTTAAATTGTCAATTAGATTCAAAATGTAACTGACTTCTCTTATAAAGCTTCCAGGTATTAGTTCCTAATGTAGAAGTCTGGCATAACAAACAGCTAATTAGAGCTATTTTATTCTTTTACACAGCTCAGATACCTGTTCCAGTCAGTTGTACAATTATATTTAACCTTAGTAAACAAAACTTATTTTAATCCTGATGTAAATTTTTCCTCACTTTGTCTTTTAATGTTTGCCTACAGAGTTGTACAGTAATTATCTCCCTCACATAATAAAAAAAAGTGTTATCACCAAAGGGCCAACTTTTGGATCATTGCCATATGTTAAGCTTTAGCATTGCTCCTTGGGAGGACATTCATCTGAGGTACTCTGGCTACTGCCCTTTGTACATTGCCTCTTGAAGATTTGAAGCAATTAAGATAGTTCTGCATAACAATTCCCTAAAACCAGTTTGTGTAACCTTAGAAGTGGGGGACTAATGGGTCATCCAACCCATCTTTCTTGCCTCTCTAGGCATTTTTTTTCAGTATGCGGTAACAACAATATAAATTAGTACAGATGGCAAGAGCCCATTCTATAGCTGGAAAACACCACATATATTGTTTCTGAATTAAGGACCACTATCATAGAAAGGAGCAGGAAGTTTTTCTCAGAACTAGTTTTCATAGTGTCAAAAGCAATTGGGAGATTAAAAGTTCCAATAATATTCCCATCCTTTGGACCTTGCATGAGGCAAAATGTGCTTACTAGTTCTGAAAACATTAACTGTCCACTGAAAAGGAACATCCACAACACTGTTTCCAAGGATACAAAATTATTCCTCAAGAAAGGGCAGACAGAAAGTAAGAGTCAAATGGAAAACCATGAGGTGTATGATAGACATATGACTAAGTGCAGTATTTGAAATCACAAGCTGCATTTGACTGTATATAGGGTCTATGTAAGACGGAACCTGTAAACTTTCAGTCACAAATGGGGAAAGTATCAATGGAGGGCTACTAATGACACTGCATGATTGCTTCAGGAGAGCAAGTCATTGCCTTTAGTGAAGTAGGCGCTGGTGAGTCATCCATGTTTCAGTGGATAGCTTCACATCCATAGCCTTATGAGTGGAACTCTTCTCATACAGTAGGACACACACACAAACACATGCACACACAGTTGCACACACACACACACACACACACACACACACACACACACACGCATGCACGCACCCACGCACCCCAAAGACAGGACAAGCAATGGACACTTGGTTGATTGACAATATTTAATGAAGTTGTAAGGTGGATAGAATAGGAACAGGGATAAGAGGAAATGGAATAAGTTATATGCATGTATGAAACTATCAGAGAAGAAATAAATTCATAAAAATAAACAAACAATGCAATTGTTTCTTAGTACTTCCTTCAAAAGCCATAGAGGACTGACTGCCATATGTCACACATAGAAGGATATTCAATCACCAAGTGTTGAGCTCTGACAGTGGCAAAGACTGTAAATTTCATTCATTCTAGCAATAAGTCAGAGACACAAGACAAACATTATTGGTTATAACATTGAACTATTTTCCAGATTATAATCAATATACAATAAATGAAATATTACAGCCTCAAAATAAAAGATATTTTGCTTCTTAACTTGTACAAAAATTTTATG
>NW_004949100.1:340768-348327 GCF_000317375.1 Microtus ochrogaster | reverse complement strand
ATACAGTGCTTGCCAGCCTGAGAAAGGTCCCAAATTCAATCCAAGTAAGCTAAAAGCAAAAAAATCTTCGGTGAAGCCAAACTAAGTGATCAAAGTTATCCTGGAGAAAAAAAAAAAATCAGCAAGAATTCTTTGGGCCACATTGTCATTGTGTCCCTTTTTTTATAGTCCCCTTGAGGCCTCCAGCCCGTTAACATGGTAATGGACAGTTCTCAGGGAGCTTTGCTTTCACATCAATACACTAACTCTTTGACCCTATTATGCATCACACCTGGAAAAGATGAAATCAGGCACGATATTAAATCACGATTTTATGAGTCCTTAGATGATAAAGAAAGGGTAAAAGGAAGAGAGGCCAGTATCTATTTGGTCCCTACCTGATTCATGCAGCGAAGACTTTTTTAATCATAGGCTATGGCCTTACACATGTCTACCCCTCAGCGATGATATGTAATCTTCACCTTCCTAGTTCTAGTATCCTGTCTTAAAACCCATTTCCTTTCTGGATGAATCATAATCTTCCCCGGGAAAACAAGACATTTCTCAAACCCAGTCTGCTTAGTTGTAATAGGAGGCATACCTGGAAGTTATGTCTGTTTATATGAGAGAGTTATTTCAAATATTGGATGTGTTAGTGACAAAATAGACATGCTAAAATAGTAACATACACATAAATGAAAAGATAATGCAATTTTTCCCTGTACTGTCTGTGGAATGACAATAGTGTGCATGTAAGCAAATAAAAATAATGAGAGAAAAATGTTTAAGATGTTGACATGTATTCAGGTTTATAATATGATATGTGATTATGTTAAATATGACCTATACACAGAATATTAACATTGATTTTTTTCCATAAACAGAAATAAAATATGATGATAACTTACTTTACAGAAGCTTTAAATTTATGAGAACTTAGATAATTACAATGAATTTTATTACATAAAGTAGCATCATGAAGCTGTTGCTTAAAGATTTAATTTGGTGATGTATAAATCAATGAAAAAATGAATGAAAATATTAATATTTGTAAAATAAATCAAGCATTCTGTCATAATGATAATTGTCAATATAGTGATTTTAACTATTTCAGAAGGTAACAACAACCTTTCTTCCTCCATTCCTCCATCTCTCCTCTACTTCCTTGCTCATTCCCTCCCTTGCTTCCTCCATCCCTCCTCTTTCCTTCCTCCATTATTTATCTCTCCATCTCTCTGTTTCTTGCTTTGGAGCAGAGTCTTACTTTGTAACCATAGGTGATTTTGAATGTACTAGGCTGCCAAGCCCAGTCAATAAATATTTAATTAATGCTTAATGCTTTTTTCTGCATTTAATTTACTTAAATCATTATACTTTATAAGTAGCATTGTATTACAAATGTAAAAACAGAATTAATGATATAAGTGAGTCTGTATATTTGCTAATGGACTCAAATATAAATTTTAATGACATATTTTCAGCATTAATTTTATTCTACCTTGGTTACACATTGTTTTATTTAAAAATCTGTGAAATAGTTTAATGTGGGCAATAAAATCACTCCTAAAAATAGAAATAACTATTTATACAAATGTAATCACTAACATTTAAAACGTTTAGATGATAATAACTATACCTAAGTCACAGCATAGTTCCCTAATATGGTGAGAATATACTTTTCTCTTATTGTCATGTACTCATAAACACACAGAATGTAACGTATTTGATGTTCTTTTGTGGGAATTTTCAGTATCTTAAGGGAAAATAATTTATAACAGATCACAGTCACAGTTTCACAACCATATCTTTACTGAACAATAGTATTTCAAACCTACAAACAAGTTTTCCTGGTGACTGATGTCACTACTATTTAGCCCTTCGAGGTTAGCATGTATTGATTTTCCTTTTACTTTGATTGGATCTTACCTACCCCAGTGCTTCAGTAAATTGAAACCTTCTGCAGTTCATGGAAGAAAGCTAAGAGCAAGGCTATGAGAAAATGCACACTGACCTCAATTTGTTTCAGACTATATTGGTAAAATCATTGTTGCTGTGTTACAGAAGTGACCTTAACTGGATTTGTGTAAATTTAATCTACAATATACCAGGCAGCTGGTGGAAGGTGAACTTTAACAGCAAGAACTAAAATAATTGTGGATATACATAGATATGTGTGTTTATATAATTATTGTATTATTTATCACATGCCCCAATTTCTTCACACCCATTTAACATTTCAACAATTTACTAAGGTTCTTACTCTATAATTGGCACCCCTTTTGTTGTAGAGGTTACAGAATAGAACATTATATAGTCTTTCTCTTCCTGATTTAACATGATAGTGATTTATATGCTCATGTTATTTAAAAATAATTGTGTATTAAAAAAATTGGTCAACTAGGTGAACTTTGGGAGCAGATTAGAGAAAAAGAATATGAATTTTTATGCAATTGAATTTCTTTTCTTGCTAACTAAGAATATTTAATGATAATTACTATAAAAATAGGAGTAAACAGGAAGTAACCAAAAATGGGTGAAAATCATAAAGACATTGTGGAGAAGGAAGACTCCTCAATAGATTCTAAAGAGATACTAAGAAATGAAATACCCAAAGCAACAAAGGTGGGGAAAAAGAAATAAACTAGAAAGCAAAATTCAATAATTATACAACGGAGAAATGCAATTATCCTCCACAAATGCTGCTGGTACAAGTGGATGTTGGCATATAGAAGAATGCGAATATCTCCATTATCTATCACACTGTACAAAACTCAAGTCCAAGTAGACCTAAGACCTCAACATAATTCCTGTTAGATTGAACTTGATAAAAGACAAAGAGGGAAATAGTCTTGAAAGAATTGGTACATTGAGACAGCTTCCTGAAGAAGTTGCATAGACACTATGATCAACAATTAATAAACTGAAAATTTCTATAAGTCAAAGTATACCATGAATGGGCAAAATGGCAGCTTACAGAATGGGAAAAGATCTTCACTATCCCCACATCTGACAGAGGGCTGGTCTCCAAAATATATAGAGATCTAAAATACTAGTCACCAATAAACCAAGTAAATTAGTTAAAATCGGGTACAGATCTAAACAGAGAATTTTCAATAGAATAATTCTTTGTGACAGAAAAACAAACCAAAGAAATCATTATCTTTAGCCACCAGGAAAATGCAAATCAAAATGTTTCTGTGATTCCATCTTATACCTGTCAATATGGCTAATATCTGAATCACTAGTGACAAGTCATGCTTAAGATGATGTGGAGTGTTGTTAGTGGGAGTGCAAACTTGCACAGCTACTTTGGAAGTAAATATGGCAGTTTCTCAGAAAATTGGAAATCAGTTTACATCAAGACCTAGCTATACCCCTCTTGGACATATACCCCAAACATCCTCAATCATAACAAAAAGACACATGTTAAATTATATTCATAGAACTTTATTTATACTAACTAGAAGCTAGAAGCAATCTAGATGTCCCTCAACTGAAGAATAGATTAACAAAATGGTACATTTACACAATGGAGTATTACTCGGCTGTTAAAAAGAATGATATAGTGAAACATATAGGCAAATATTTGGAACTAGAAATAAATCAACCCAGAACAGGTAACCCAGATCCAGAAAGACAAACATGGTATGTACTCACTTATAAGTAGATATTATCTATAGAGCAAAGGAAAATATGCTACAATCCAAAGACCCAAAGAGGCTAGTTAACAAAGAGGTCCAAAAGGATGACCAGATATCTCTGGGAAATGGAAATAAAAGAAATTTTATGAGTGAACTGACCACAAACTGAACTGAGGGTGGGTGGATATAGAAATTTGATCGATCAGGTAGGGGTAGGGTAAAGGGGTGAGTCCTGCAGGAGCCAGCTAGGAAAGAGGGGCACTTTGGAGTCAAGTACAAACCTGGTGCATAGGAAACTCTCAGGAATCTACAATGAGGCTTGATGACCCAGAGTTGCAGGATAGAATCAAATATGACTGGAGGGGAACAAATGTCAATGTAATGATGCCTGATAATATTCTGCTATCCTCATAGACTGGTATATAGCCCATAGTCATAAGACAGGCTTCATCCAGCAACTGATAGAAACAGATGCCGAGAACCACAGTCAAACACTATGCTGAAGTCACTGTGTACTTCTACAGGGAGGGAAGAATTATAGGAGTCAGGGGGATCCAGGAGATCACAAGAAAACCTATAATATGGACTAACCTGTCCTCACATGAACTCACTGAGACTGAACTGACAACAATGAAGTCTGCATGAGTACTGAAATAGGTCCTCTGCATGGATGTGACAGTTGTGTGCCTTGGTCTTCTTGTGGAACTCCCAACAGTGGTAGCAGGGGCTGTCCTTGACTCCTTTACTGACTTTTGAAAGCTTATTCTTCATACTGTGATGCCTTTCTCAGCCTTAATATAAGACAAGGTGCTTAGCCTTATTACAACTTGACATGCCATATTTTGTCGATACCCAGGGGAAGGCTTCCATTTTTTTTAAAATAGAAATTGAGGAGAAGTTGATAGGGGAGTGGGAGAAGATGAAGGGGTGATGGACTAGGAAAAATGGAAAGAGGGGCAGACTACATGAGGCTATCATGGAGTACATAGTAAAATCATGAGTCAAATAAAGGAATTTTGAAAACTTAAATGAGTAAATAAGTACTTTTGAGCTATCACTTCAAAGAGACAATTATTTTCACCTTCATATGATGAATTCAGCAAATATTTTTAAATACAACCCCTTTAAACTGTTTTCGAAGCATCAAGAAACTCTGGATATATAACTATAACCATATATACATTTAAAATACATTTATTCCAAATTTACTTTTTAAACTTATACATTCACTTTAATAACACAGAAGAATACAAGAAGCATAAAAAATGCCTTTGCATTTTATTCCAATTATTCAATACCAAGTACTTTTTTATGTTAGAACATCATATTTTTGCATTGCTTTGATGTTTTAGAGCTCTTATGAAATGTTCTTACTATTACAAATCAAATAAAATCAGATTATGTCTCACTGAAGAGAATATGATTGATGTTACATGACAAGAGTAGTCAAATATGACACATTAGCGTCAAGCTATTAAATGCATTTGTGCATGAAAACAAATATAAAATATTTGTTTTTTTAAGTATTGGAGTAAATAAATTTATAATTCAACAGTAAAATGAGGGATCCAGTTAGAGTTTACCAAGTAATTAAAGCAAGTGTAAACAAAAACTTATAGTTTTTCTACAGTACATAAAAATGAACTAAATAATTAGTTTCCCATTATAATGTATTTATTGTATTACATTTTAATAAGGCACTAGAAACCATATTTTGATAGTAAAAGATTAATATTTATAAATGTAAAACAAATTGATATTTTACTTGAACATAAATTGAGATAAAATTATTTTTATAGATGAATTTTCTCTATCTAGACTTATTCTGAAATATTTTATATATAATATTTTAGTGTTAATACTATGTAGGGTTTAAAAGAAATATTAATGGAAACTAAAACTAAATTTTTATTTGTTGTACACTTAGTTTTAATTCCATTGGAAGACTAAACACTAAAATGTATTTTTCATGGAAGGTATGATCATGTGTGTGAGGGTGTTTGTATGTGTGCATGAAGTAAGTAACTATTTTTAACTTTTTAGCAGGGATGTTGAACTTCTAAATGAAAGGAAAACTCCTTAATGCTGTGCGAGTTCTCTACAACTGTACTATTTCTCAGAACTTACTTGTTTATTTATTTATTTATTTATTTTTTAGTTTTTCGAGACAGAGAACTTGTTTATTTTAGAAGACATATGAAGACAGTATATATGCTATATGATTATATAGCAATGTAATTTTTTGCTTGTATGTTTTTCAGTTAAGACTCTGTATATCTGTATTTTCTTTTAGACTTTTAATTTTTTATTAATTCTCTCTCTGGTGTCCATGTCCGTGTGTGTGTGTGTGTGTGTGTGTGTGTGTGTGTGTGACAAAAACTGCAGCTATTCCCCCACTCTCAGGACAGATCTTCTCTGAGGGTAATACTTCCTTTTATGTTTAAATAAAATTTCATCCAGCACTGACTATCTACACTGACCACTGACTGACACCTTAGGGGATAGCATTATATGCAGCTTCGGAGAAGAGGATTGGACAGTGAGATTCTACTTTAGTTGTGAAAGAACAAAATTACTTTTACACTAAATAGTGAGTCAGGTTTTTACACAGGCCGTAATGCCCCTGACATAGTTAAATGGAACACATCACAGACTATCCAGGATGGGAACTTGTGCTGAAAACTTGTGGTAAAGAAACACTGTATTGTTGTTTTTTATTTTTGTATTTTTTCTTGATATTGTTTGCATCTTTGTTCCTTTTCATTTTTCTTTTTTTTTCCTTTTTCTCTTTTGAGAAAAAGGTAGAAGCAAAAATATGTTGATACATCTGAAAACTAAAGCAAACAAAAGGTTATCTGCAGCCATCAGAGACTTCATAACAAAGATGGCTTGTTGATGTTTCGACTTCTGAAGTTTTTCAAGAACTACTGATCCAGTTATACAGCTAATGTTTGATTTCTATGGTGATCCTCAGATACCATACACCACACATCCATTCACAAACCCTACAGATTTCTATATCAATAGTCATACATTCCCTAGCCTTACACAAACATAACATTCAAACATAACACACATAATACACATCAGACACTTACCTTCATAAATCAGAATACTAAAACATACCACACAGCCAATCAGCCCACAGAAATGTACATTATACATGCACAAATATACATGCAAACAGATATCAAGCATGAATATATGCATATGAACTTCTGTACAAGCAATCACACATGTATATGCACATTTATAAGCACAGGCACATATACATGCAGATATAATGAAGAATGATAACTTTTTCCTTATTCATGTAGACAAGCATATTATAAAAATTTGGTTCATTGAAATAAAAATGAAACTAGAAAGAAAAATTAAAGGCATACAGTAATGTAAGTACCAAACTAATTCAAGGATTTGATTCTTCAAATACACAAATTTGAAAAAAAAGATTTTCATTCCAGTATGAAATTCTTTGCCAAAATATGTAGATAATAAAGAAAGTTTAAAAAACAAGTACATTATTTCAACAGAATTTTAAATATTTTTTTCAAGGTACAACAGAGATTTAATAATGTTTCATCAAAGACACTAAAGAAAATCAATGTTATAGTGATTTGATATTCTTTATATTAGCATTGAAAATATAACATGTTAAGAAAATAACAAAATCAAACTTAAAACATTATATAATATTTCATCATTAAAAATTTAGAAGTAATACCATGAAACATGTTTATACTAAAACAGATCATATAATCATGATCATGAAGAAAGTGACATGCTAATGCTCAAAGTGTGGATAATAAAATTATGTGTAAGCATATATATTTCCTTGTTTTATGAAAAATTTGGCTCTTATTTTCTTGGTGTTTAAATGTTATAAGAAGTTATCTAGAAAAATCTATTGTTCCAATCATTTTTTATTAATTAATATAT
>NW_004949100.1:328434-340668 GCF_000317375.1 Microtus ochrogaster | reverse complement strand
ACATAAATCATTATAAAAATGCATGAAAATTAAAATGCTAAATAATTGCTGAGGAAGATCATTCTATTTGTGAGAATTTGATTTCTTCTTAAAATTTTAATTTAATTTTGATGTATATCAAGATATTTATAATCACATTGAAACACAGTTTTAAATGTGTCAGGATATGTGGGACATTAAACTCAATACAGTAGTAATTGCTGATTAAAATAGCATTAAATTACTCACAAGTGGCTCTTCCATCTTTGAAACCATTTCCTCCTGTGTTATGTTTTTCTAATTATATTGGTCCAATTGAAAAGAATAGAGATAGAAGGATGGAAAATAGATGGCAATCCATAGGTACCATGTTAAAACCTAGCATAGCCACACCATGAGCCTCT
Organism: Microtus ochrogaster; assembly: GCF_000317375.1. Taxonomy (NCBI): domain Eukaryota; kingdom Metazoa; phylum Chordata; class Mammalia; order Rodentia; family Cricetidae; genus Microtus; species Microtus ochrogaster. The sequence continues at coordinate 340,285 of NW_004949100.1, read as the reverse complement.
GTTAAGTTTTACAGCAAGCCAGCTTCCGAATGATTATCAAAGCCAGTAACAGAGTAAACACTGTGTTAGGATAATAGGGTGCTGACAGGGCAGATGCCTTCCAGCTGAATCATTTTTCCATTCGTGGAAGATTTTGAAATGGAGAATTAAACACTGTCTACCTCAGGGTTACTCAGTCAGAATGTGTTTCTGCAGATGAGCTTGCTGATATGACAGAGCAGCGTACAGTGCTAAGTCTTACAGATCCCAGGGCTTGCAGGCATGAGTCCTGCACGATGAGCAGGCGGGGTCAATGCTCCATCCTCAGCTGGCTCTCGACAACGACAAATAGAAAACACCACGTAGCTGTGAAACAATACTGGATGGAAAAAATAAGCCAAGCATGCACTGTGGTGTCTCATGACACGATTGAGAAATGAATCCCTTAGGGGGCCCGTGGAGAAATTCATAAATATGTAAAGCAGTTAAGTCGTTGGAAAGTATATTACTTTGTAGGATTAGATGTAGAAATGGGCCAGGGTGTAGCTTTCTTATATACAAGAGCTTTGTAACTGAAAACAAGACTTTCGATAAATAGTGCAAACCTAATGGCACATGGAAATCAGGAGATTCAATCTATGAACTGGTATTTAGGAATGGGCTTCCAACGTTGATTTTATCAGTCCATCTTCATCTGCCATGTTGACTGTTTGTCTTTTCTTCAGCTTAACTACAAATGTAGTGAAATAGCTACTTGTCATATACGAGTATTCTTTTATGGATCATCACATGCTGAATTTTTAATCTTGGACTGATTTTCCCCATCCTTAGATACACAAAGACAATCCTTGTCCTAGTCTATAAAATCAACCTTTCAGACAAGTCTAATTTTCAACCAACAAACAAACATATATAATACATGTTTGATATATATATATATATCAAACATGTATTTATTCTTCCGCTTCAAACAATATTGAAATGGTTTTAAGCATATTTAATACCTTTAAATAAATCATTTTAAGGGACTGATTTTTTCAGAATTATACCACCAAATCCATGCATATATAAAAGAGATTTAATCATCTTTCTGAACATAATTCTTTTTTTAGTTTTTAGTATGTGATTTTGAAAATGAACTCTGCTGAGCTATAAAACAATAAAAGAAATGCATATTTAAATGCCTTATCTTTTTGATTATATTATGTTCATCAAGCGGGTACTAGTAGTTGATGCGCATATCATGCTACTTAGAGCATAATAGGCACTATGCTTCAGAAAGTGTTAACTCTACTGTTCAAGTTAACCACTTAGAGTGCTCTAGATAAAATTGGAGAAAAATGACCCATGGCAATGAATGAACATAATAGGATGTGTCTGTCCAATGTGTCAAAGAGACAATGATGCAGCTGATACTAAAATAACCATACTTAAGGCAAATAATTTGTGATAGTTTTTTTAGCTATTTTCAACAGTTATATCACAATTATCTATTAATTTAAAAAGTAAATAACCTATATCAAACCTCAGAATTAAGAAACATTATTAATGACTCTTTAAAATTATTACACATTTTATGATATGTGTCTTTCTGGAGCAATTGTATGTTTTAAAAATTAATTTCCTTATATTAAAATATCTGCAAGATAATGACAGAATTCTAGCATATAATATGTCCAAAAGAGCAGTCAATCAGTTACTGGGTACTGAAATTATAAATATCAAATACAAAGTTGCAAACAGGTTAATAAGAAAAGGCTTTCATTAAATGATTTAATCATGAGGTAACATTTGTTAATAAAAGCAATTAAAATTTAAATATTTAGTTCAATGGTCAATTGTTTAGTATATGAAAAACTATAGGTTTGTTTCAAGCTAAACTTATCACCTACTCACCCTTAATTTACATTTTTTTTGTCCCTTAGATAGATGAGCTGTACTTACCCACTTTCTGGAAAGCAAGCTGAGGTTATGTGACTAGTCATGCAGAATAAATCAGGAGAATAAATAAAACAAGCCTAAAAATAAATCTGTCTTTTCCTTCGAAGTTTTCTAACTCACAACCTGAGTCTCCTCACTTTTATAAAGGAGAACAGATATCCACAATTTTCTTCAGTAGGATGTTAGGTCTCCCTCTGATGGTAACTCAAAGTGACAATTAAAAAATTTTAACAGACTTTGCTAAGTTTATTATATGAACACACACACATATGTTCATTATATGAACATTGTTAAACTAGGAAGTTACTATAAAAAGGCAATTTTTAGTTAATACACAATAATACAGCATAATGAGTCTAAGTTGCAAATTTTGTCTAAATATAATGAGTATTGTTTATCTTCAAATAAAAGTTATACTCAGAAATGTATCCTTAACACGTTGAAAACTTTAAACGGTAAAAAAGTTAAGTCTTATTTGATGTTCATTTTCGACCATTTATGAGGCATTTTTTAACATTGTTATTTCAAACAGTTAAAGATGCACATATTAGTTCACATGAGTTTTGATTTAAAAATTGACAGAAGCTGTAAAACAATACACAAGCGTGCAAATAACTCCTTATTTATTGCTAGGGTTGTTTCTCATCTCAGTCTTTTACTCACACAAAAGCAAAAATAAAGAAAAAGTAGCAGGAAGCTAATTATTACTTCATTACTGGGTAAGCTGTGTGAGAGAGAGAGAGGTTTGTGCGTTTCTGTATATGTGGAATTATACATAAATATGTAAACATAATAATGTAAACATAAATATGCTGTTTATAAGTAAGTGTATGTGCATGACATCTTTCTATCTCCAATCATAACTTCATAACCAAATTGAAACAAGAAACTCAAAAACTTCAGGCCACCTTGAAAATTTTATTCAAGCAGAAAGAAATTATGTAGAACAAAAGAATCCAGACTTTAAGGTCAATTTCGTGTATACATTTTTAGTGATTGAAAGTCTACTTTTGAAGAGTTTTCTGCAAATCAAGAAAAAATGTTCTGTAAAGAAATCTCAAGTGTTTAATGAATTGTATAGTTAAAATGCAAAAATAGTTGCGTAGTACAGCTCATTACATGAAAATTTTTCATTGAAAAGGAAAGCTGAATTATTCAGGGAGTGAAAATACTCCTGGTATAAATAAAACTAATGTCAAGTTTTTACATGTCCTTGAAGAGAGAGGTGAAGGAAGTAAAGACACTGGGTGTCCTTAGCCTATTCTGGAGCTAGAAAAGTTTCTTTAAATATTTGTAGAGTTAGCAAATGGAATAGTGAATTATGCAGAGATCTTGACTATGCTCATGCACAACTTGTAAGGCACTCAAATGAAAGTTCTTTTCAACTGAATACTCTAAAGATTGTTTTTCTACTTATTACACTTGGATCAATTTTTATATGAGATTATCAGAAACAAATTTTAGAATGTATGTTAAGAGCATATACATATTTTAAATTTTTAAATATTTAAAACAAGTTAAGTGCTTACAATACAATAATGATTTGGTAATATTGAAATTCAATTTATAAATCATAAGCTTGATGAGGAAGAATAAATGAGGAGCGAGATGGGGAGACAAGGTAAAGAAGGGAAGATGGGAAAGGACTGCTAACACAAAATCTTTTCAAAAGTCATATGGAAGCCTATTACTTTAGAAGCTTTCTAAATTTAAATTATATATATGCATGTATACATATATATGTACATATGTACATATACATACATAGATACATACATACCCACTTAGACATATATGGATTATGTTCAGCAAGACATTGTAAATCACCAACTAAAATCTCCAGTACCAGGGATTAATTATAGCTTGTTGAGTCATTGATCAAAGGGGTTTCCTAAGAACCTCAAACATAACAGATTATTCCCAGTGGATGTTGGTTTCTCTCCTTAACTCATACGTTAATGGTAGATCAAATTACTTAAGCCACTGCACACGTATATTAAATTGCTGCCCAGATAGGAGCTATGCAAATACTGACTGCCTTTAACAGTTTTAGAAGGTGCTGTGCACACTACTGGAGGAGAAAAGTAACTATCAATATGACACAGCTAGAATCTATGTGGCCTATAACAGCAATCTTCTTGCAATACGTACTGATGAAATTGAAGCAAAAATATTATGAAAGTAATTAACCCCCGGTATATTGAATCAAATATCCACTCCATAGGATGGGAAACTTGAAACTGTTACAGCGGGCAAGAACCAGAGAACAGAGAGGTCATGTGCTTGAAAAGAAAACTCTACTTTTAGCCTACTAAAGGAATGTAGAAATAAAATAACTACTATTGATGTATCACTATACCCATCAAATGGAGTGTCACTGAACTCTCATCAGAGAAGCTCCTTAAGAAAACAGTAATAAAAAGAGTTCCACGACTGAAAACCTGCAAGATTGAGATACTTTGGAACAATAAACCATGAATTTGTAGATCTATCATCTATCTATCTATCTATCTATCTATCTATCTATCTATCTATCTATCTATCTATCTATCTATCATCGATTTATATGTCTACTTAACATCTATCCATGACCTATCATCTATATATCATATATATATATATATACACATATATATATTTACATATGTATATGTACAGTCAAAACATATCTCAATGCTCAAGTATCAATGCAGAGCACAAGACTTAATGATAGTAAGATCCAGAGGTAGTGAATGAATCCAAGGAAATATCATCATTGATACACAGCCAGACTAATAAATATGAACTTAAGGAGCCTAAGCGAGCATGCAGAGACCCTGTGCATGTTAAAACACTACAATGGTCCAACAGGGAGCGACAGAAGTGTACACAAAGACTCAATCCTGTCCACAAAGCTACTTGCAATTGATACATATTGGGAAACTTAAAAAAGTCCAATTTCCTCACATGAGTCACACTGGATATATCAACCACGCTTGTGGGAAGGCTCCATTCCCAGGAGTTCTTGGCAAACAAAAGACATACTGTATGATTTTTTTCAGTGGGGGTATAACTTTTTAAATGTTTTTCTGTCATATTTGTCTTTGCTTAGTTTGTTTGATTATTTTGATTATTTTACATTTTGTCTGAGAGTGAAAGAATATAGTTTGGTATTTGAGGTGATATAAAGTTGAGGGAGGGGAAAGGATATGATCAAAATATTTAATATGAAAAACTGAACTAAATTATTAATAAATTGGATTGATTTATGAACTATGACATCTTAATTTAGAAGTCTCTGCATTCCAGAACTACTAGTGAAATTAATTCATAAACCTTATGGGAGTTTTAGTTTAACTAGTATGTTTGTTAGGTTTCTACATGTTAATGTGTGATTTTCAAGATATCTCTTGTAAGTAATTAATATGTTATACAATTTCACCTACATTTTAAACTGTTTATGTAACAAATGGAAGAATTGGATGGCTCTTTTTCTACTTATTCAAGCTGTAGGAAACAAACAAAAACTCTTTCATATGAGAAAATTTTTACCCTGAAGCTTTTTATTTATTGGAAGCTAGACTTCATTCTACACAGAGACATATGCTTGTGAAGAGAAGGAAGAAACATTCATTGTGCAGAAATTTACATGTTTTAAAAATGCATTAGAAAAATGTGTTTAATTAACTAGAGGAACTATATGAAGATTTTCTATAGGGTAATGGGTAAACTAAAAACCACCTTCATCACCATAGTAAATACAATAAATTTGTTAAGTATTTTTGCAAATGTTATTACTTTCTATGACTTGATAGTATATGGATTTATTTTTAAATTAAGGCAGGAAATGGATAATAATTATTTCAAAAATACCTCATGGATATCCTGAACAGTAGGGATGGAGGCATGACAGAGAATGGACTTGAGAATTTAAGGTCCATGAAATGTGATCAAAGAAAAGTCTAATTTCACCAGCTTCTTTCACAATTTCAAACTTATCACTGATGATAAGGAATGTGTGGAAAGGATAAGCAATATCCCTCCTTTCCCTAGTAGTCTTTCAAAAAAATACTCTCAAAGACACACCCCAAGGCCTATTTAAGTTGATTCTATGACCAACCAAGATGGCAAACATGATCAATTAACCCAAGTTCTGAAATTTTCTGGCCCCAAAATACAAAATGGCTTTTAAAAGAGTTAACACAAATGTTTTAAATCTTTGCTTATTTACATTTGTATCTTTACAGATTTTCATCTCACTACCATGTACCCAAAGAGAGTCAAGTCAAGTTTCTCTTCCACTTTCTGGCATGTCTTAACATTGAATTTATTTCTTATCTTTAAACCAGAATAATCTTGGAACACACATTTTTATGTATTTATTTATCTTAAAAAATGATAAAATGAGCGGTGCTAGATTACAACACGAAACAATGTTCTACCACAGCATCATATTCTGAAATATAAAAGCATTTCCTTCTTATTTATTTATATGTAGTTAATATCATTGTTTTATTCTTCTGTCTAATATATCTACATGAAAGTTATAACAAAATGGAAGTATTACCTATCCTTAATGATAAATATCTTCATGTTTAGAAATAAAGCAAAGTAAGGGAATATAGAATAAAGTTGAAAATTACAGAATAAATTAAGCTATTCTGAACCTAAATCACAGAACATTCATGCACAATGGTATATTGTAAGAACCCAATGGTTTTAAAAACATGGAGAGGAAATAGAAGAAAATTCACTGTTTTCAAGAATAACAGGTTTTATTATTTTCTTTTCTTCTTTCATATATCACATCTTGACTGAAATTCTTCCTCCCCAATGTATGCTGTGAATACCATTGGTGAATAAAAAAACTGCTTTGAGCCTATAGCAGAGCAGGGCACAACAGGGGTAGGCAGGGAAAACTAAACTGAATGCTGGAAGAAAGAAGGGCAGAGTTGTAGAGAAACCATGCAGCTGCCATTAGAGACAGATGTGCTGAAACTTTTCTGGTAGGCCAAGACCTTGTGGTGATGCACAGATTAATGGAGATGGGTTAAATTGAGATGTAAGAGTTAGCAAATAAGAATTTAGAGCTAATGGGCTAAGCAGTCATTTAAATAATACAATTTCTGTGTGATTCTTTGGGAACTGAGCAGCAGGGAGCCAACAAGCAGCCTCTTACAATACTCCTCTACTTCTTGTCTTCCAGCCCCTCATCCCCACCTCCTCTCTTTCCCGGATTCACTTCTCTGTTAGCCTTTGGAAAGAGCAGTGCTCCCAGGGATATCACCCAAACATATCATAACACATTTTAATAAGACTAGGCAAATACCTCATATCAAAGCTGGAAAAATCAACACAATAGGAGGCAGAGGCTCCCCAAAGCAGGCAAAACAGTCAAAGATGACCCTTGTTCCAATTTTTTGGATTCCCACAAGAGCATCAATCTGACAACCATAACATATATGTAGAAGACCTAGGTCAATTTTTGTTTGTTTTGAGGTTCTATCTTCATTTCTCTCTTTTGGTTGTTATTTCACTCCTACCTATTCACTTCATATAATAGTGAAGATATAAGTGAAGGTGGATTGCATTGAATGTCAGAATTATGTTCCATTCATTTTTTATGTACTATAGAGATTGCAGCCAGAGCTTCATAAATGTTAGGCCAACATTTTATCAATGAAGCATATTCATAATGCTCCTAGTTTACTGTTTCATTACAGACAACGTCTCACTAAGAAGCTCAAATTGATCATGAGTTCACTCTATAGCCCAATCAGACTTTGAATTTGTGATGCTCTTTAGTCAAGACTCCTAGTATTTAGTCTAATAAATTGATACCACCAGACTTAGCTCATTTTGTTAGTTGCACAAAGAAAATTAAAATCTTATATCTGATAGTCATAGATTTAATTTAGAGTAATAAAAAAACCAAACCAAACAAAAGTTGCAGGAAATGATAAGTATTTAATAGATGAGTAAAAGGATCTTTGTTTTCTCTAGCAGTCATGCTGAAAACAGCCCATGCTGGTAAGACATCATTCAAACAGATACAAGATACTTAAGATTCTATACATTTTTAAGGACCAGCCATAATTCTAAACAATTGGCCACTATATATATACTTATTTTAATACTTTTTTGTTCTAATTATTTCTTCTATATAGTTTTATATGCTTTGGTAGAGAGACTGAGATAAGAAAATTCTACCCTCCTTCCAGGAAATATGCAACAAACTCTGGAATATTAGACATGAACATATCTAAGATTACTAATCATATAATGTATGATAGAATACATATACAAAATTGATTACAAAATTAAAAATAGCACTATATTCTTAGTATTGTTATTATTATTATTATTACCAGAATCACTGAAATTAATCCATCTAGCAAAATTTTAATTGCAACAGAGTTTTATCTATGGTCACTTTTCCTGTTCTCTTTATTTTCAGAAAATTCTTTCCAATTTTCCTACAGAAAATAATATGCTCTAGAGAAGGACACCAAGTCTGTTATTAAAATATTAGCTGAGTATCCAGGGCTAGTGAAGTCATGGGTATTGGATGATAATTCACAGCTACAACTGCACTAAGCTAATGTAATCCCTAACTACATTCTAAATATTTGTTCTTATACAAATATGTAAATGCAGTCTTCACCTTTATCAAGAAAACCTTTCTTTTGCAACAGAAAACAGAGACCATTATAGACAATAGCAAGCAATCAAAATGTATTGTTTAGAGCTCTACTCCAACAGTTACGTCTAAAAAACAATGTTTACACTTACGGTTCAGGGAAAGTCACAGAAGAGGGAATAGGCATGTATTCAGACCTAGAGGAAGAGTGAGTTGCTCCAAGACTGTATCTCCTAGTAATGTTAGAAGCAACAGTACACCATAAAAAAATACTCACCAACAAGACTCTATAAACAAGAACTGAACACAGACAAGTCAAAGTGGAAGGGGGGAAGACCATGAGACCTCAGACGTACATGAAGATCATGAGACAATTAGGGGACACTGATTACACGAGAAATAGCCTTCCCAAGGAAGTAGACCAATACCAAACAGTAACACCTGAATAAACACATCTAAGCAGCATTATAAAGTATGCCCGGGATATACTTATCTATTCAGTAAATAAATATACATAACAACAACAATTAGTGAAAAAAAATGAGGCCATTTTGTAGAAAGGTTTTGGAGGAGGGAAAAGATGTAGGAAATGATGAAGACATATGATATCTGAAAGGATAAAAGAAAAAATTAAAGGGGAAAAAAGTAAGAAAACAATAACTGGGTATTCTAGTGTCATGTTACTATAAAAGATACCTAATATAAGCAGTTCAATAGAAGAAAGTTTCGTTTTTGATCTGTATTTCAGAGTTTACAGGCATGATCAAATCCTTATGTTCTTATTGTTCTGAGCTTAAATAGAATGTCATGGTGCAAGATCATAGTGAAACCATAATTACTCACTGCGAAGGAGCCAGAAAGAAGAGACGGTTAAACATAAGGAATTTAGACAGAAGAATATTATTTAGGGCATGCGTCTGATGACATATAAACTCAAAAAATATCCACTTCCCAATAATGCCATTATATAATATAATTAATCCATAAAGAAAGATGCTCAGTGATTAGGTTAGATACATCAGGATCTAAAAACTTTTCAATAATTGCATGTCCCTTATGAGCAAAAAAAGCAACCTGTGGGCCTGTTTAGGTATGTTTTACATTGAAATCAGAAACAATATTCTATAGATCTGAAGCTCCTTAACAAGTGAACAATTACTGAATGAAGAAGTAAGACATTTTGATACTAAAAACTATCATTTGTTTGTATGTGACTAATGCAGAATAACTTCAGCTAAATCATTACCTCTATTCTTATTCAGTTAATCTACTTTGGTCTCCATGGATTAGACATTATCTCCCTTTTTTGAAGATGAAACATATTAAAAGAGAGGCTCAAAAATAGGTGAATATCACAGTAAAGCATCTGTTTAACAGTGAAGACATTGTAATATCAAGTCATGATTCTTATTCATGAAATTATGGTTTCCAAAGAGAATAATCTTGGTACTTTCAACATAATGTAATTTATTTTCATTTACAGGCTTGCAGAAAGACAATACGAAATGGATGAGGCTATTTAAATTGTAATAGCAGTATCAATAATCATAATGATAATAAATATGATGTGAAATAGTACATTGGTACAGTTCTTCATCTATATATGTAATTAGAATTCTTTAATGATGCCCATAATTATGATTTAAAGAGTGCCTATTCATTTTATACATTTAGTTTAAATTAAAGCACAAACACATAATTTAATTTGTATGTGATTTAATTATTCCTCACAATGAGAGATTAAATTAGAGATACAAAAATTAAAAACAAATGAGAAAAATATACTCTTATAAAAGTGTTTATCACATAGGGGATAGACAGATAGTTCAGCAGTTAAATGTTGTTGCTCTTCTTTTGGAAGACTCAAGCACAGCTCCAGCACTAATACTGACCAGCTTCAAACACCGTTAACTACAGCTCTGGGAGATCAAATGCTCTCTTCTGGTCTTCTGGACTTTTTTTAATGTGGTTTACATTCTCACATGTACACACATAAATGAGAATAATAATTTTGAAATGATCCCATATTTAAATATCCTGCTTGAAACACAAGAAGCAAAAAGTTAGAAACTGTGAGAAACATCATTTAAGCAATGAGAAAACTATTAAAGTCAAATTTAGTACATTAATTGTATGTTCTAAATGTTTACCTCAGTGTGGATATACAGTGTCCATTATGTAACTTGGACTCAATATAGAAAGAACTAATGAAATAGAAGAGCTTCAAAACCATTATGCTTAGTGCATGTGATTATTGCTTTTAAACTCACCTTTTGATAAAATATATATTAAATATTGTAGCAATTTCTAAATGCATAAAATGTTAGCATATAAATGAAGTGTTCTATTTACATGTTGACCTTTAACTACATTTAAAAATAAAATGCGTGGTTTATATGTAATCTCTTAAAGTGTGGTTAGAGAATTATATTTTACAGTTGGAAACAAGTGTGTTTGTTAATTTGAAGAATATATTAAAAAAAAAAAAGTAAAATGCCTATTTTAAGTATTTTCCTTTTGTACTAGTTTTACATAAATTTTGTATAATTTAGTTTGATCATAATTATTCTGTTTAGAAATTCTTTCAGATTCACACCATCCTGCTACGCCCCTAACATGTTTCTTTGTGTGAATGATTTTAAAGCCCACAAGAATAATTTGTGCTTTATGGTCATTCACTACAACATGACAGACATAATAATGTCCACACACTTTTAAAGACAACAAAGATGTTGGTAGCAGTGAGACCCCAGATCCTGAATTTCTTGTAATCCCCTGATCTGAGTGCCTACAGCTGCTCTGAGCACGAGCCCTTCAGGAGTTCCTGATGGCAGGAGAGTGGTTTCTGGTGGGTTTGGCTGGGGTGTGGCTAGCTCTATATAATCTGTTTCTGAACACAACAAAGGGGGAATTCAGGGATGACCAGTGTCGCTGTCTCTCTGTACGTGTGTGTCTGCCCGAAGCTCGGTAACTGGGTTCAAGCGCACAGAGCGCAGACACGGGGCCGCGGTGCACCGCAAGTATCCAACTCCCAGTAGTTATCAGTTGCCATTACTTCCTTAACTAAGGTTAGAAGTTCATGATCTTATACAGGTCTTGTGCCTGCTGTCACAACTGCTATGACTTCATGAGTGCAGCTATACATCTGTTCCTAGAAGACACAGTTTTCATGTAGTGAAAAATTGACTCTACCTCATATGATCGTTTCGTCTGTTCTTCCAGTGAACACTGGGAGGAAACGTGTGATTTAGATCTGGCAATTAGGTCTGAGCATTCCATGGTCCTTTTGTCTCTGAACTTTGCACAGTTGTG
>NW_004949100.1:316637-326391 GCF_000317375.1 Microtus ochrogaster | reverse complement strand
GCTGTTTTGATAGGGACTTAGAGGTAAATTTTTCTGTGGGTATATTGATAAGGAGATCTTCAGTGCTATGCACTTTTCTTTTCAAAGTCATATGGCTAGGTTGTATCTTAGAACTACTACCTGGATAGCCACATATTTATGGTCCACATAATGATGCTACATATGGGTAATCGTATTCTAAATAAAGCACACATATGAGGACTTTAAAAATATCATTGACAAATGAGAGAAAATATGTAACATCGGTCTTGCAGGATCTTTGCTGCTTCACTCGGAATGAAAGTTTGCAGTTCCATACATTTACTTTGGATTTCATAATTTCATTTTTAATAAGTTTATAATATTTTTTAGTATACTGGTTCCATTATTCATGCATCAGTTGATAGACATTTGAAATGTTTCCATTTCCTTGTGATTGTGAACAGGGCAACAATGAACATGGATGAGGTAGTATGTCAGTAGTGGAGTATAGATTCCTTTGGTTATGTCCAAGAGTAGTACATGTCAATCATGTAGTAGCTCTATTTCTAAGATCTTTAGGAAATTTCATATCAATTTACATAGAAGTAGCTTCTCAGGTTTGCACTCCCACCTGCAGTCATCATGTGCTCTTTTCCCCCACAGCTATACCAGCATATTTGTTGTCTTTTTAAAAATCTTAGCCATTCAGAATGGGGTAAAATAAGATCTCCCATTAGGTTTAATTTGCATTTATTAACAGCTAAATAGTTTGCACATCTTAAAAACGTGTGTGTTTCTGACATTTATATTTCATCTTTTTAGAACTTTCTTTTTAGTATCATGTCATGATATTTACTTTGATTGTTTTCTTTATTTTTAGTTTTTGAGTTCTTAGGACAGTCTAGATCATAACAGATGTGTAGCTGATAATGATTGTTTTCCTATATTATAGGCAGTTTCTGACTGATATTTCTTACACAAGAGCATTTTAATTTTATGTTATCTTACTTAATAACTTTTGGTAATAAAGCTTGTGCTATTATTTATTGGTGTACTGCCCAGAATTCCCTTGCCTGTGACAATGAGTTCCAATATATCTCCTCCTTTCCCTTCTCTCAGATTTGGAGTGTAGTGTCTTAGACGTAAGTCTTTAAACATTTAGGAGTTGACTTAAGTGCAGAATTAAGATAGGAATCTACTGTCATTCAAACTGGTGTGGTGATACAGTTTGAACAGTGCCATTTGTATAAAATGTTATCCATTCTTCACTTTGTCTTATTTCTCTCTTTGTCAAACCTAGTGGTTATTCGTCTATGGATTATGACAATGTTTTCAGACAGTTTTTAGATAAATTTGCCTGATTCTGGGACTGTAAAATGATGCTTGATTTGGAACCTCTGCATTGTAATTTGAAATATGATATGGTGATAATTCTAGCAGATTTTACTATTCATGACTGGTTTGGCTACACTGCATCTTTTGTATCACTTACAAAATTTGATACTTTGTTTTTCAGTTTCAGGGAAGAATTTAATTCGACTATTGATATAGAATTTCCTGATTTAGAATTCCTGATATAGAATTTCAATTGTTTTGGGTAGGATGACCATATAAACAATGTTAAACCTATCAACACATGTCCAAGAGAGATCTTTCCACCTTCTGACATTGTTTTCAATATCTTTCAGAGTCTTAAAATTTTCATTGTACAAAGCTTTCACTTTCTTGGTTAGATTTATCCCGAGATATTTTGATTTTTTTTAAGTGTAGAATTAAGATATGTATTATTTTCATTCTACTTAATGCAGCAGTAGAATATTATCACTTATCTGATTTCTTTCTCAGTATATTTTCATTTTCTTATCACAAAGCAACAGATTGCTGTGTGTTTGTGTTCTGTTGCTCATCTGAAAATATTATCATGTCGATGTGATAAAGATATTTTGATTTTCGTCAATTTTATTAATCCATCAACCTTTTTGTTAACTCTAACTAGCACAAATCACTAAAACCATGATTTATAAAACAGAAATAATTAATTACTAGTTGCCTATAAACATGTATTATTCAGAAATTTGCAACATGCCATAACCTATTCTATTCTATGCTTCTAAAATAAAATTGCATCTAATGACATGACTCAAAGTTTCTGATTTATTATACTTTACTCCTCTGAGACAGCAACTAAGGAAGATGCTCAGCCTCTTTCATGAAATGATGGGGGAGAATCTTCTGTTTTGTGTTAATTTCATTGGTTAAATAAAAAGACTGCCTTGGCCCCTTAATAGGACATAAAATTAGGTAGGCTGAGTAAACAGAACAGAATGCTGGGAGAAAGAAGCTGAGTCAAGGAGTCACCATGATTCTCCCACTGGACACAGATGCAGGTTAAGGTCTTCCTGGTAAGCCAGCTCATGGGCTACACAGATTATTAAAAATGGGTTGATGGGGATATCAAAATTAGCCAGTAAGGGCTAGAGCTAAAGGGCCAAGCAGTGTTTTAAAGAATACAGTTTCTGTGTAATTATTTCTGGTATAAAGCTCGCCGTGCAGGAGCCAGGGCAGCCAGGTGCTGGGGATACAGCCAGGCCGCTCTTTCATACAACAATGAAATGTAAATTTTGATGGATCTCTAGTCAGCAGCAAAGATAAAAATTAATCTTCCATATTTAGCCATTTTATTCATTTTTAAATTTCTCCCAATTCATTCTCCCTTCTAGTCACATTTTCAGAAATATGCAGATTAGTATCTGATGTGGCAAAAGCTTTTATCCTAACCATTAGAAGACATGTGGAAAATATTATAAATAACTGTAGTAAACTCTTCCACTGACATTAGTTTGGAGATTCCACTATGTTTTGATTGCTCAAGAAATGCTGAGGAGTGGTTGTACTTATGTTCTTTTGAAAATTACCAGTTGCTGCAATGTAACTATTCATGAGATCTAACAGTGTTTGAGCACTTACTACAAAATAATCAATGCCCTAAATCCAAGAAATATCAGGTACAAAATTGAATGGACTAGTTTTTCCTCTTATCAATAATGAGTAAGTGTTTTAGTTTTGCACACATGTTTTCAGCATTTGTTGTCATTTATCTTCCTTTGATATTCATTCTAAAAGTGGAGTGAGATAAAACTCAAGTGGCTCCTTTTTTATGTTTCACTAATAGCTATGAATGTTGAACATTTTTTTAAAAGTCTGTGGTTGTATATCATTTCTATTATTCTTTTAAGACCTGCTTTCTCACTTAACTTTCTTCTCTTGTTTTGTTTACAAGACAGGGTTTCTTTAAATTGTTCTGTAGAATAGATGGTCCTTGAAATCAGGGATTCACCTGACTCTGCCTGCCAAGTGCTGTGATTAAAGGTATGCATCACCCCTGCCTGGCATTAACTTTCCTCTTTAAATATCATATAGTTTAGTTTTCTGTACTTAATTTTGCAGTTCCTTTTATATTCTAGATATTAACCAGTCTATTCTTGAGTAAACCATAGCTGGTAAAGATTATCTGCTATTCACTGGGCTGTTTATCTATTCTGTTGAGGAAAAACTTGTACATACAATTTTGTAACTGATATTTCTTGAATTTAGGTTGTTGTTTATTTTGTAGTAAGTGCTCAAACACTGTTAGATCTCATGTTGATATAGTTTCCTTTCTAGAAAGAAAGGAAAGTTTTTTTAAATTTACATATAATCACACTTGTTAACTCTTACAGTCATACCATATTATTAGAATTCTATTAAGTTAGTTTTGCCAGTATTTATATCATACTTGAATTTCTGCATTTTAGCCATGAAATTGAGATTTTTAGTCTACTTTCCATTGACTTTTTGTACAGGATGAGAGATGTGGCACAATACACTAGAGAGCATTTAGAGATTTCACCAAACGAGACACAGCTAGCATATGACTCACCTGTGGATATATGCAAAGGACTCTATGCCCAGTGGAAGGCTAGTTATGTATCTCTGTTCTTTTCACAAGATCAAGTTAATGGGATCAGCTTATAACTTCATGGACAGAAATTGGATAATGAATGTTATCAGTTGTTGGATAAAGGTTCAATAATGACATTCAGAATAGTCATCAACCTGACTATAGGGCAACTTCAATCCGTGCACCCTTTCCTCTATTCCTTCGGTTCTTGTGG
The DNA here is from genome assembly GCF_000317375.1 of Microtus ochrogaster. Taxonomy (NCBI): domain Eukaryota; kingdom Metazoa; phylum Chordata; class Mammalia; order Rodentia; family Cricetidae; genus Microtus; species Microtus ochrogaster. Next base: position 322,276 of record NW_004949100.1, on the reverse strand, counting down.
ATTCCTGGGACTTTTCTTAGTGCCAGGTTTCTTGCTAGCCTCATAACAGAGCAAGGAAGAAGATATTTTGATTAAGGGAGCCATTATGGGGATAAAGACAAGAATTTTTTAACCATAAAAGTATAATAAAAGTTTTAAAATTCACAGGAAAAGTACTGGATTTGAAAAATGCTTTATTAAGTTTAATATCCAGGCTTAGAAATACACAAGGACAATGGCACTGGGTTTTGATCCTACTTCTTGTTCTGGCTTTGTGGGGGCCTAGCCAGTTTGGATGTTCACCTTCCTAGACCAGGACGGACGGGGGAGGACCTTGGACTTTCCACAGGGCAGGGAACCCTGACTGCTCTTCAGACTCGAGAGGGAGGGGGAGAGGAGTGGGGGGAGGGAGGGAGGAGTGGGAGGCTGGGAGGAGGAGGAAATTTTTTTTCTCTCAATAAAAAAAAAGGAAAAAAAAGACAGAAATGTAAAAAAAGAAAAGAAAAAAGAAATACACGAGCTACATGCTGCCTATCATTTCCACCTGGCACTAGCTTTAAACATTTAGATATGTGTGTTTATGAGTAAGTGTGGGCAGTAGCCATGAAAACAAAAAGGGGGCCCTTGTGATAGGAAAAGTTTAATATAAGACATGGAAATTAAAACAAACATGCCAGAATTTTTCAGTTAGGAAATTATAAAATGAGATAGGAGGTTAATGAAATGTAAGAAGCAGAGATAGAGTTCTAAGAGTAAATTCTTCATTTTTTTCATATTTTCCTCAATTTCCTCTCCTTCCACAACCTCCTTAGCACCATCCCTCTTCCTAAGCCCCCTCCTTTTCTCTTTAGAAAAGGGCAGGCCTGCCATGGACATAGACAGAACATGATATGTCAAATTTTAGTAAGCAACTTACATTGTATTAATGCTGGGCAGAGCAGTCAAGTATGAGGAATAGGCTTCCAAAAGTCAGCAAAGACACAGAGATAGTCCCTGCTCCCACTGTGAGGAGTCCCAAGAGAAGATCAACTGGCACATATATCTGTAAGGCCTAGGAGGGATTGTAATACCAACCCAGTTACATAATCTTTCTTCATTTTGGAAGTCATTGCACTGTTTAGGACCTGCCTGTGGACTGCCTTGAAATTAATCAAACCTTTCTACAGCTTTGGTTCTTTACTTGTGAAGTGGGAGATTAAACTACTTCGGTATTCATTTTTCATAATATATGAGACTAAAGTAAACTGGCTTATTTTTTCTTTTGCTATTGAGCTATAGAAGGTGTGAGAACAGGAGAGAAGGGATCTATTTACGAAGGAAGACAGTAAGGGACTCAGATGGTCAACAATATTTTTGTGTATGAGTCTTAAAAACCACTGGAAGGCCCAATATATTGTCTATAAAACAAAGACTTATTTAAGAGTAAAGTTTTTAAAATATTTTATGTAAGAAATAGTTTCTTCTATATCCCAGAAATATGTAAGAAGGAAAACTGCGCTTACATGAAAAGCAGAGCAAATTGAATCCGTTAAAATAACTCTAGGGCACCTCTAGGGCATGCAGCATTGAACCCAACAATGTTCCTTGTCAAAACTGGTGCAAAGGAGGGAAGCTATGAAAATTGTAAAACAGCATTCACTTACATTAATCAAAGATGGCAGCTGCTCTTATTACTGAAGTTCTGCTGCTATCTGATACAGGGCTATATGACCTTGAGAGAAAAAGTACAGAAGTTTGAAAAGAAAAAAAAAACAAAGAGAAATGTAAGGAATCTACTTTGTAAAATTGCAAAATGAAACTTTTTAAAATTAGAATGTTATTATAATTTCTAAGATGTATTCTAGAATAGAATATGTTTAAAAATAAATTAAAACATTATTTCTGTGTGTTATGACCAAAGGGACACTTTAACATTTGATATTTATTATAAAATGCTATTTTCAAAGTTCATTAATAATTATTATCAAAATATTACTTATTTGTCTAACTATATAATGAAATTTTAACATTCCCAAATGAGAAAACATATCTGGGTTTCATATTTATGGGTTTGTGCAAGCTCAGATTCATATAAAGCTTATTCATTCATGTGCAGTGCAGTGCTACATCGAGGAACAATGCAGTATTTAAAGCAATGATTTTACACAATCTAGGTATTTCTGATAAATTTTTTATAAAGTTTTTATTTGCTTGGTGTGTGTGTGTGTGTGTGTGTGTGTGTGTGTGTGTGTGTAGTCTATGTTGGTGAGACTGCAAACGTAAGTGTGGAGATCAGAGAACAGCAATCTAGACTCGGTTCTTTCGTTTTATCTTTTCGGATCCTAAGATTGAGTTATGATTATTAGACTTGCCCAAGCATGTCTTAGCTGCTGAGACAGGGAGATCCCTGGGCCTCTGTTAAATTAATTTGAGAGAGAAATTGCATTGATTACATTCTTGTCTCTGATAGTATACATTAGGATATTCACAGGTATAGGTGGTCTGAGCCTACAACTATATAAGCTTGGACACTATACCTCTACAGTTGTATATATTCGTCTCCTAACATATATTTTATATGTGCATGTACAGTGAAAACTCTTAAAAAGAATGGCTTGTTGGATGAAGAGGTTCTATCTTTCTTCAAGTTTCATAGCCCTTTGATACACACGCACACATTCAAGACAGACAATCATAGGATTGACTATTATTGTAAATGCTATATACATTAAAATCAGTGTATATATCTGACAAAAGAAGTGGGAGAATACAAGGAACGAGGCAAAGAAAACACACATTAGAATGCATAGAGAAGATGGTAAAATATTTCACCATAATTTTGAATACTAAATTTGCTTGTTTGCAGTATCTGTGTCTAGTTAATTTTCTTTATGTCTCTGCCATAAATAAATTAAATTCCACTGCTGTACACCAATTTCAAAATAACACAACATTAGTAAGATGGCTTGTTTACATGGATGACATGATCCTAAAAAAAAAAAAAAACAGTAATCACCTTTAGTCACTTATGTTTAAAAAGTTGAGTGATAGTTATTTTAAAAATTTTTATTCTAAGAGCTATGTGATTCAATAGACTTTTATGAAAATATACATTACATTTCACTCATAGCTTAAAAATAATTTAGGGGCATAAAAATGATGGGAATTTTATGTTACTTCTGACACGTAAGACAGTGACAAAGTTTATGTTTTGGAAATGGGCCAAATAGTTCCTCGAGTGCATTATGTGTGGGAGTGTGTATATCTTTGTGAGTGTGTGTGAGGTGTGTGTGTGTGTGTGTGTGTGCATTGTGTGGATCAACTGATATTCCCATGTTGACTTGAGTATCTACACCTGACAGTGTACCCTTCAGGCATTTTGGAAAGCATGAACTAACAGTGCAGACAGCTGACAGAAAAAGAATGATGAATTAACACTCAGAGGCAAGGATAATAGTAAAGAGAGAGAGGGGCTCAGAAAATTTAGAAAGTTGACTTGTAAATACAATAAATCTTGAAACTTTAATGGGACACATTGCCTAAATCATACACTGTATCATATATTTTTATTAATGCATGTATGTGATTTCCAACCATTAATTAAACTATATTATTGATAAATATCATTGATCAAACTATTATAAGTTATGATAATTCTAGTGTAGGTTTGTTTAACAATGAATAAAAATATTCTACTCAAGATGTATTTTGATATTATGTCTCATTCTTGCATAGACAGAACTTGTTTCTCATTGTTTTCTCTGTAGTGTAAGTCATCCAGTTCTCAGCTTATATTAGATGAAAGTGAATGTGGAAATGAATGTGCTTCATAAAGAGTTGATTTGATTTAGTAAAATATGAGCAGTTACTAGCTTAGTCAAAACCTGTAAATAGGTTAGAGTCATTGAAGCATAGGTAACTATATTGTAGTGATGTGGGATTTCTCTCTGTATGCTGTGAATACCACTGGTTAATGAAAAAAAAAATGGTCTTGGGACAGCACAGAGAATAGAGGTAGGCTGGGAAAACTAAACTGAATGCTGGGAGAAAGAAGGCAAATTCAGGGAGAAGCCATGGAGCCCTCAGAGACAGACATGCTGAAACTTTGCTGGTGGGCCACAACATTGTGGAGATACACAGATTACTAGAAATGGGTTAAATTAAGATGTAAAAGCTAGCCTATAAGACGTTAGAGCTAATGAGCCAAACAGTGATGTAATTAATACAGTTTCTGTGTGGTTATTTTAGTGCTAAGCAGCTGGGAACTAACTAGTGGCCTCCTCGTTACGTTGTAGTAGTCACTTGAAGCAAAATAGTAACTCATTTAAGAAAAAATATTATGTGGCATCAGAGACTTTTCTATTTCTTTCTAGTTGAGCTTTCTAGTTTCTAAAGACCTATGTTGACTGCTCAACTAAACCACATACAATAAGACCAGTACAAAAACTATAACTATAAAATGTGTAATAGTTATGGCTTCTTCGCTGTGTTAAGATATTAGTGCTAATAGCTAACAAAAATATTGCCTTCTTATAGAGAATCAAATTAGCATTATTAAGAGTTAGCAATTTTAAATGACATCATAAAACTGCTTTTTACTAGATAAACCCACATTTGCTGCAGAAATACTGTATGAAAGATATTGCTAGAAGCAGAGCTATCTTAAGTGCCTCACTATGACATGTAAAACCCTTCCGTATTTGATTGCATGAGTATAGCAATACACAAGAGAATGCTGTTTCTTCTCATTGTGAGACAGACAGGATTACACCAAGAGGAGAAAATATTAAAGTAAAAGTCAGATACCAATGTTTACAAAGTCTAACCTCATTCTAATTAAAATATATTGGATGAAGTATTACACTAAAAATAAACAAGTAAAGGTATACCCCACATCAAATTTTAAAAAAAAGTAAGAAAAAAAGGAATACTTTGTTTTTCTTATATATTTTCTGATCAACTATCTTTATAAAATTTTTATTGATTTTTTTAGCAACACATTTTTCTCTGCTCCCCTCCTATCCTCTGCCTTCTTCATCTTCAACCCTCTCCCATGATCCCCATGCTTTTAATTTACTCAGAAGATCTTGTCTTTTTCTACTTCCCTGATGGATTAGATCCATGTATATCCCTCTTAGGTTCCTCATTGTTGTTTATGTTCTCTGGGATTGTGACTTGTAGCTTGGTTTTCTTTATATCTAAAAGCCACTTATGAGTGCATATATATGATATTTGTCTTTCTGATTGTGGGTTACCTCACTCAATATGATGTTTTCTAGATCCATCCATTTACCTGCAAATTTCAAGATGTCATTATTTTTTTCTGTTGTGTAGTATTCCATTGTGTAAATTCATCACATTTTCCTTATCCATTCTTTAGTCAAGGGATATTTTGGTTATTGCCAGATTCTGGCTATGGCAAACAATGCTGCCATGAGCATAACTGAGCACATGTCCTTGTGGTTTGATTGAGCATCCTTTGGATATATACCTAAAAATGGTATTGCTGGGTCTTGAGGAAGGTTGTTTCCTAAATTTCTGAGAAATCACCATAATGATATACAAAGCAGCTGTATTAATTTGCACTACCCCCAGCAATGTAATAGTGTTCCCTTTACCTAAGCCAATACCAGGCTGTTTTCAGTACTGTAGCTGTGTAGTAAAATTTGAAGTCAGGGATT
>NW_004949100.1:283182-316287 GCF_000317375.1 Microtus ochrogaster | reverse complement strand
CTGCGGCTTTGGAGCCTGTCCTGGAACTAGCTCTGAGTAGTTGACTAAGTATGTTGACTTTCAGAAAAGGTACTTGGCATTGTGTTAATGAAAATATAGAAAATCAATCCAGAAAAAGCATATATTTATATGATCTATATATTATATTAACATGACAAAAATATTAAATTCATGCTAAGAAAATGAAAAAAATATATGAAAAAAGCTTACATACTATTTAGTAGGAAATGTACAATGACATTAATTTTCCCATTGAGATCAGTCAATCCTACTGGATCATTGAAGTTAAGAAGAATCTTCTATTTTGTAAAGTCTATTATCTTAAAATAGCTTAATGTATAATTAGGCCAAAACATATATTTTGTATTTATTGTTATGTATGTGAATTAAAAATCATTAAAACAAACATTAGAAAAAGAATAAAGCAACATTCATTCATATCATTGTAAAATGGCAGTAGCCTAAGTATAAAAATAAATTATTTCTTATATATTGGATAAAATAAAGTGAAATGTAAATTCTCTCATCATGAACAGTTTATATATTAAAGAGGATAAGTAAGAGAATGAAAAATTCCTGAAGTAATTACAACATATTTTAAGAAGTGAAACCATCAAACTCTTGACTAATAAGTGAGAATTATTAAAATATAAGAGATTTAATATTCATATTCCAGTCATCAATTCTGGTTTCTACTGAACAAATGTGCAATTTATCTCCACAATTTATGTTTTTCCTCTCTTTCTACATTTCTTCATTTATACCTCACTTGAAATTATACCTATATCTAGTAAAGATTATGTGGAAAAACCTACAATATATGGGAAATTACATTGTATATCTGTTAAGTTATACAGAATTAAAAAATACTTGTATGTAAATTAAGTTAAAATACTATATATATATTGTATATGCTCAAGTGAAAATTTATTTAACACTTCACTTTGAAAGATTCTATCTTTAATAACCTACATGTATATATGTAATGGAATTAAGTTTAAATACATTATTTATGAACTTTAATATATGTGTGAATGCCTCCATAAATTCAAAGCTATACTTGAGGACAAAGAGTATTAGTTTCCAGAGTCTTGGCAGATATCAAAATATAACATTTCTATTAATCTAATTCCTTCATACAAAATCATGTAGTACTTATAAATAAACTTATTAGACCTTCTTAATAAATTACCTATAGATTGCAGTAATGAATATGTTATTTGTTTCATTCTGTTTAGGTTTATATGCATGCCTGTGATGCAAGTCCTTTCTGTATAACTAAACCAAGGTCACACAATCATACCAACCTATACAGGGAAGACTAATGGAGAGTTGAAAAAACTCAAAAGGGGACAGAAAACAATGGCTTACGGAAGAAGAACCTTGCTATGCAAGCATGCAAATTTGATATAAACCCGATTCACTCTAGATTCTAGCACCCATACCACCAGCTCAGGTGTACCCACTGGTATAAAAATGGGAGGATCATTGAGTTGTACAGGCTGTACTATTTTAACAAAATGGCCAGCTTTAATACTAGGCAGACTATATATCAAAGAAATAAGATAGAAAATAATAGGATACATGATATTCTTCTCTAGTCTTCTGGTATATCAATGTATGCACACATACAAATGCACACATCAATAAACAAATAAAACAAACTATTTAATACTTACAACTGTAACAACTGTTCAGAAACCAGGTGATTTCTGGTGTAAATGGCTTTTCTTAAAGCTTCATAAACAGGGGTTCCAAATGAAGAATTTCATGAATATTGTTGCCTTTTGAATCCTTAGAATATCTTCTCTTGATTCACCATTTTTAAAATGTGTTTCCGGTCTCTCCAAACATTTCTTTTCTTTGAACAGCATGACACCAAATAGTCTGTATGCTCTTAATATGCTTCCACTGTATCAAGGATTTTATAATTGAAATTATCTTTCCAAAAAGTTTATAATTACAGATTCCATATAGACACTTTTTATTGAGGAGCCATTTTCAACTTTTTAAGTCTTGCTAAGGTTACTATTTAATATTTTCCTAACATTGTAACACAGTCATATGTACACAAGAAATGACATCTCATTGACTGGCTAAATCAGATTTGTTACAGAACATTTATTCTATTTAAAAAGAATTTCTTTTCTACTATAAATAAAATAACTAGAATATTACACAAAATTTAATTCTATGACTAAATATTTTTGTAGAGAACAAAACAGATGTTTTTACCTTCCTTTATGGCATTAATGGCCAGAAAGAATAAAAAAGGGAGCTTGATTTTCTATGTTGGAATGAGTGTGATTAATAGAATGTATTCATTTTGTGAATACTCATTGTTACAAGTTTATGATTTGTATATGCATATATAAACTGTATTATTTATTTCACATATGTACATATTTTATTGAGAATGATAACAGAACTGTGTATATGTCATTTAATTCAAAATACTGAGAAAAATATTTGCAACATATTTTTCAGGGCAAGTAAAAAATATTGGGTAGAAGTTGATATATAAATATATGGCTGTATATTAATGTCTTAAATACATTTCAGAGGATTTGATATTTTCTGTTTTACATTATAAAAATCTATACATCTAGAATTTTAGTATTATAGGTTTGACAATCTTATATGAAAGATAATATGATGAATATGAAATCTGAAAAATAAGGAAATTAGCAAATTGTTCTGTTCTCTTATGTCTTAGGTTAGAAAATGGATATCATATAAAGTAGAGAACAAGGAGATATATGCATTTTGAAATTTACGTGGTAGATCTTTGAATTTGATGGTCATGTTATATTCAAATGCCAACTCTCAATCACTCTAGGCCTATTATGCATGCATATCCCAATATTGTGATGTCCAGATGCAGGTCAGAATTCTACTAGCAGCTCATTCAGTGAATCAAGATAAGTGTTCATTTTTTTCAGCCATTTCTTAACACTTATGTTATATAACCTGTAGGCAGAAAAAAAACTGTATTTCTTTTATAACAAGATACTTTTAGACAAATGTAGGATCACTCCAATAGGCTCAAGTTTACATTTTATTAACCTTGATCTTTTTATTTCCTATAGCATTTTCCACTTTGTGTGGAAAGTGTTCATTTTATTTTTCTCAATGATTACTTCTGTATCTTAGAGAACTTTTTAACACACACTAGATCTATTTATTCTTTACATTTCTATTAGTGTGTTAAACACTATAGTCAAGGAAACTTATATAAGAACTATTTTATTTGGCATTACACTTGTAGGAACGAAAGGATTCATCATTTTAAAGAACTGTCGCAGAAGGCTGTTGATATAAATGCTGTGGAATAATCCTTCTGTACACTGACAGGCCAAGAGCTGAAACGGATGAGCAAGGGAGGAAAACCAGACTAAGAACACTGGGGAAAATGAAGAAGGGTGGAGTTTAAGAGGTTGCTAGGAAATGCAGGAAGAGAAAGACATGCTAGAAGACAGGGAAAGCCATGAGCAAGTCACATGGCAATACATAGATTAATAGAAATTTAAGCTGTAAAAGCTAGTTAGTAACAAACCTAAAATACTGACTAAGCATTTGTAATTTATATTACATCTCCATGTCTGTTATTTGGAAACTGGCAGGAGGGAAAAAAACAAAGTCTGCCTGCAAGGCATCACAAACAGGAAACTAAGGGCTCAAAACTGTAACCTCAAAAGGGAATAAAAATTCACAATAAGAATGATGTGAGGCTTTAAACTCCTAAAGTCAATTTCCTGTTACATACTTCCTTCAACAGAGCCAAACTCCAAATACTCCTCAAATATCACTATGAACTCAAAACAAGTATTCAAGTGCTCCAAACTATGGGGACCTCTCTCTCAATTCATCTGTTTCTTTCTGGAATTGTTAAGACTCTTTCTGCTTAAAAGAATTTATACTAGTCTATTACATATCATTTTATAGATTATAGGGAAATGATAGATAAATGAAAATATAGATGATAGATCAATAGATGTTTTAGGAAAGAGAGACACATAGTAGATAGAAGATTAGTAAATAGATTATGTATGTATATATTTATATAGACAGATATATAATATGCATATATAGTATACAGATATTATGTATGTATATATAAAGAGAGAGATAGGTGTTGTATGATAATTAGGTAGATGATTTATGGGTTGACAGATAAATGGTAAATAGAAAGAGATATAGAGATAAATAAAGTATTCCTCACAAGTAGGCAACTTTGTACCCAATAACAATATTAGCAACCTATTCACTCCTATTCTATTATAGAACTGAATTATTTTAGTTTATATGCGTTTTGAGATTGTGAAATAATTTTATATTTGTGCATTGTGCATTTCATAGAATGGAATGCCCTCTAATATCAATCATTTCTATCAATCATTATCTATCATATTCTTTGACTACATAATATTACATCATATGGATAGTATTTGCATAAATGCACATATACACTCACAAATACTCAAGTACATATATATGCACACAATTATTAATCTTTTTTCTTTATCCATTTGTCCACTGATGCACACTTATATAAACTTTATAAGCTGTCTGCTATGAAAATTATTGCAACCAACATTATGATTGTATATCCATCTCTTCAATATATTGATTTTGTTTCTGTAGGGGAATTCATATTAGTGGAATTTTAAATCACAAGATATATTTTTTTAATCTGAAGACTTCCATGCTGTTTATCATAACGGTTATATTATCTTCATAGCCATTTATCTAGTGTAAGTAACACCATCTTTGTAATTTCCTTTCTTCAGCTTGTACTCAAAAACTCATTAAATTTACAGAGCAAAATTCAATAAACACAAAATGCCCCTATACATCCACAATAACTTTCTGAGAAAGAAGCCAAGAAAACTATCACTCACCTCATCTACAAACAATGTCCCATAAAGAACAATTTTAAGAAAGAAGGTAAAATTGGGAGACATAAAGGAATGAAACCTAAGAGAACACAAATAAATTTAGTGACATTATCATGACCATGTGAATTCAACTTTCACTCCAACTTAAAATGTAAGTTCTACTTACATGTCCCCATGTCTTCCTCAAACAGTGTGAGTGAATAGTTCTTGTACTCTTACTATACTTTTTAGAAATTTTTAGAATGATCATTTTACTGGATTATATGGTTTACATTCATATTTATGTCTGTTATCCTCACTGTGCTGAATTCTGAGTCCCCTGAAAGCTGAGAGTATCTCATCATCTTTCTATATTACCAGCCTACAAATGTACCCGTTAAAGAAGAAGTGCTCAATACATGTAATTTTAATGGAATTTATTTAAAAGGTTGTTTAAAGAAAATTAGAGCATCAGAAGGATATTAAATGAAATAACTTTTAATATCCCTTCAAATTCTGAAATATATTCAAATGATATTTTGATAGCAGAGTTCTGATTTTGAACTTACCACTTTAAAAGAACATTTATGTTCCAGAGAGACATAATATGCCAAGTTCTCTGAAAAAATATTCAAGAATTACAAGTTATTTCAGCTATCTCCTCATAGTAATCAAAACAAATTATATTTATGCATATATTTAATTTGCAAAATTCAAATGTGGTGGGAGGGCTATGGCGTGCCCAGCCTTTTCAATAAATACAATTGCAACATTCATTACGTTCAATAAGAGGAAACAAAAATCCGACTTAAAAACTACACATTAGAAAGTGATGGGATTGAACATAGGTATTTAGTATAGGATTGCATAGCATTTTGAGGCGGGAGCTTTAATTCCAAACTAAAATGAATTTTGACACCTCATAATAGCAACAGTCTAGAATTAACATAAGTCAATGCACGTTTAGAGTTGTAATTATTTTCTACAAATTCGAACATCCCAGTCTGGAGTGCAAAGAGAGGCTCAAATGGCTCAGGAAGCTGAAGACATTTACTTACCATGCCTGGGATGATCTGAAAGTTATAAGATTCACATGGTCCCTCCGGACAATGCAAAAAGAGTAAAGAGTTGCAGTGGAATCGTCTGTGAGTTGTTCATCTCCAGGAGTGCAGCTTTTGTGAATCAGCACACATGATTGAAGGGCAGACTTTCCTGTAAATAACACAATAAAGCCATTATGGGTTCACCAGGGTAGACTTGCATGGCATTCTTGCTTAGACCTGTTGTTTTTCTGACCCATTTGTGATTAATACATTTGTTTGTGTCTCTTTTTGGAAAAATCACATCGCACCATGTAATTTACCTTGAATTATACTTGGTAATGGGTTTATTACTAGGAAGTAAATTTAGAATTCAATCCACACATTAAAAAAAAACTTCTTCCTTTTCCTCAATATGCTATTATCAATAATTTTATTGTCTTTACTGTGCACAATGCAGTGAATATTTATTTAAATGAGACTAAACAAATAAAGCAACAAGCAAAAAATAATACAGTATCTCAGAATTCATAGAGAATGTGTATTTCAATTTACCCAGAAATATTTCCTTAGAGGTAGCACCAAAATCATTGCTCATGTCAAGAGAGATTGCTTTTATTTCTTCCCCTTCATCAGTCAAGTTTGGATTTGTTTGAAAGGACTTGAACTTTACAAAGCCATTGCCATTATTAACTAATTCCAGGGGTAAATTACTTCTATAAAATAGACTGGAGTAATTCCCCTGTTGACTGGCCAGGAGGCAAACTTGCTGGCAGAAGCAGCCACTTACATCGTGCACCAAAGGAAATTACAGAAAGTGCCAGTTACTCTCCAGGTCAGTAAGCAAATGAACAATCACTCTCAGCTGTAATTCTGCCCTTCAATGTAACGTTTTCTCATTGAGGTGCTAGAAAGTTGATTATTTAACATATTTTTTAAAATTGTCTTTGGAGTAAAAGACTTAGTAAAGTGAACAGTAATTCCAAGGATTATATTGCTTCTCTCTTCCAAGTGTGGGCACAAAATTATCTGAGAATAAGAAAAGTTAACATATCTATAAGTATATATTTTAGCAAGTTAGCTGCTTTGAGATGGGCATTATTTGGGAAGGTCTTTCAGGATTCTCAATATTACTCCAGTTTTGTAATTTTAGTTGCTTTTGTCTATGCTGCAATTCTTTTCCTAATATATAAATTAATTTATTCTTTAGTATCAGGCTGACATAACTGAAATACAGCCAGTAGACAACAATTGTTACATATAGAGAGATATCAACATTGTATTCTTGAAGAAAAAGTCTGATACCTAAATTCTTGATTGAGAAAGATACTTGCTGCAAATGCATATGCAGAACAGAAAACCATATGGAGGTGTTTTTTATCATGTATACTTTATATGCAGATGGAAAATACTAAGGGATTGCTTTGAATTTCACCCTATATAACATATTTAAAGAAGAACAAAGAATAAAGAAGATGAAGAGATGAAGAAGGATTGGAAAAATACAGACAGAAAAGTCTGTTAAAATTACTCCTCGGATATTTCGCTAAGATAGAGTATAAGAAAGCTTGTCCATACACATCTGTATTCTAAAGAAGAGAAAGAAAATGAGAGTGCACTGATGTGAATTCCAATCCCTACTATGGCAAACAACTGGAGAGTAATTGTGGACTCCATAACTATGATTCTCCAGCCTCCAAAATTTTGATCAAGAGGCATAGCAGGTACTATATGGTGCTACTGGTAATTTCCACCAGGGGTATTTTTCAAAGGTTGGTCCTCACCCAGACTAGATGAACTCTATGATAACTATTGTTGGTCATTTTGGGGAAAGACATCTTTGCACACCTTCAATGACCATTGTAGACTTTCACTATATTACTCTTAGCATTGTCCTCCTTGGAGTACTTTATACTGGCACCAACCTGATGGTACTCCTAGCAACCTCTCTGGTAGAGACTACCCATCATTTCCCAACAACTTTGCCTGGGTCTGGAATCTACCCTGCACATCCATGAAAATCTTCCTGTGGTATTTATTCCTGTCTACCTTGTCCATTCTAAAATTCTACTGAGTTGTCACAATATGGACAAAACCAAGGTCTCTTGCCTATAGCTCTTGGAGCCTGTTTTGCAGGTGCCCACTTGTCCTGCACAAGGTGTGTAAATAGAAAATACTGGGCCTATTGCTGAAAACGGAAAGGAATTTGGGTATGATCTTGGAAACCATTCTGTTCCTCCTTTCTCTGGCAAACTGATTCTATGATTTTGATCCTCATACAGCTCTGAAATGCTTTTAGAGTCATTGTTTTCATGAATTCACTAAAACTTCCTTCAATCCATTCTAATCCTCTTATGAAATATTTATTCAGTCACAGGCTTGCAATGATTTCCTGAACATATCTCTCTTCTTTATAATCTAGTTTGGCTGAAAAACTCCCAACTTTTAAGTTATGTTTATGTCTAATTTTAAGTTGTCTTTGAGTTTTTTTCTTTCTTACCTCAGGAACAGTCATGGGAAACTTCTTGTCTAGCTGTTGGTCATGGGCAAAAAAGAAGCTCCCCACAAAATATGGATTATTGACATTTCCTTTGATTGCCTTCCAGAACCTGATCTATGATATATTTCTGAAGATATTATATACTGTAAACAGGGATTGGATAATAATATGTTCCTGAAAAAATAACATGATAAGCATGAACACAGACTTCCTCCTTTTCATTTTTCAATATTCAGTGACATTTTGGGTGAAAATTAAATTCTACCAAGAACAATACTATAAAAATTTTTGAATCATGGCTTTTATATTTTGAGTCTACCCATGGCAGTGAGAATATTTTTAAAAATAGATTAATGATACGAAGCATAGTTTCATAACTTTTGATTTTAATTATCATCAAATTTACTGGGAATATGAATAGGTTGAAGATGGATTTTGGCATGAAATATAGGCATAACAATAATGATAAGGGAATTAGTGCACACAATGACTTAGTAAAAAAATCTGATGTAAGATACATAGTTTTATCACCTATAGGAAAGAAATCTATAAATATGTTGAGATAAAAATGTAGTTCTTTATCAAGTAGATGTAGTAGTCAACTTTTCAGCAGTATATTAGATATGCATTAATATATTTATTTATGGGTGTATACTCTCTGTTAGTACTTATGTATATGAGTGCATGCATATATTTGTGCATTTGTTCCTACACAAGCCATATTTCCTGGCTATGTCCCATGACTCCTCTGAGATCAGAGAACCTCACACCAGAAATGCTTATTTCAAATATTGTATTAATTTTGACAGTAATGCCATATCATTATGCAAATAGCTTTCCTTTAATTGTTAATTTCTGACTAGATTTATATTCTAATATTCTCAGAAACCACAAGCAGCAGAATCATCCATCCTATATTTTCCTAATGTCTTAAGTTCTCTTGTTCTTGAAACCCTTATCTGCTGCTCTCTCTATTGCATTATTTAAAGACTATTTGATATATTTACTACTTGTGGAGGAGTAACTTAAGAACAAGGTTGCTTTTAACATGCTGTGATAGATTTTCAAAAAATTCAAGTTCAATTATTTATAGACTAATTTTCTGTTTGCTGTCTACTGCATGGCAAAGTGAAAAGTTCACAAATCCAGCCGGATGACACTTGCCTCCTCCTATTCTAGGGCACTGACATTTCTTGGTGGGCTGACAGTAAATCATAAGTCCCCAGGCTGCTCGTTAACTTTTAAAAGTTGATATAGTAACATATAACTTTGGATTCCCTTGGATGAACATGAATTCTTATTATGGATACTATTTATAAAAAAATACTTATGTTGGTAATAAATGGTACCTCATAGATGTATTTTACTATATTGAACTTGAACTTGGAATACTACTGATATTTCTTATTAGACCCCACTCTGATGCTCAAGGAAGCTCAGGAAGATAGTGATATTTTTCACGTAAGGTAAACTGTAATATCATTGGAAATTATGTCACTCTCAGACCTCTGGGCATTCATCAATCACCTGTGGTTTTACAGTCATTAATCATAGCTATCAGAGCTTTCTACCATTTGCTCAAAGTAGAAGTCCAAATATTACATACTGATGGCATTCAGCTCAGATAATAACACTATAATAAGTCAAAGAGTATCTAATATCTTTTAGTAGATAAGGAAATTTTTAAGATAAAGTTTTGATTTATTAAACATATTTTAGAAACTATACTGACATAAAATAGATTTTATACATGTAAACAGACTTTTCTTGATGATTTAATTATTAGTAACTAAAAAATGTATAGCTGAGTTTTATAAAATTATAATTAAATATTTCTATTCTGTGCTATCCTTAAAATATAGTAAAATATTGGATAAAACACTGGTGAATTTATTTAATATTTCTGAATACACAGGGTATAGAGAATACATTTGCAATATAAATTCTGATTCTCTTAAAATATTTTTTATCTTAAAATATTAATAAAAATATTCCCATTTAGGCATGATCAGAGATTAGCTAGTCATTACTAATAACAATTATTTAGCTCATGAACTGAAACACAATAAAGTATTTTATTGAAAAGGTAGGAAAATATACCATTACTTTTCATATTAGGACATAAATGAACAATTTCTGATGTACTTAAATATTTGTTTTTAGATTCATAAATTTGCATGTAGTCACAATTAATCCTAGATTTATTCCAAGACAATATCAAATTCATGGATTTTTGTGAATTTACATCATACAAGATAAGGAATCTAGGAAGTATTTTCTGTAAGTTGTTCACGTGCATATTCATAATAAACAGTTAATCTCAAGAGGAGCCCAGTATTCACTCTTACCATTTCCTTCAATATTTATCCCCTTTAATTCTCCCTTTACCAATTGCTGATCTTTTCATTATTTTCATCATTTTTTTCCAGATTATCAGGCAGTTGAATCATGTTTGTTCTCTCATATATTAAAGGAAATCTCAATTGTTTACAAGTTTACAGGGCAGGATTACCGTTAAGACCATTATGGATGCTGGCATTTAGTGTTATGTTCCACTACTTTTGGGTAAATATTGAGCACCTGTTTTCTGCATTACACACTGAGATTATATTTTCTAAAGCAAGGAACTGTTCTCTAATAAAATGATAGTACTATTTTGTGTTATCGTCAACATTCTGATTGTTCCTGCTTTTACACATTCCAATGATATTTTGTGTTACCAGTGTTCTGAATTTTGGACATTCTCACAGATATCTATGAATATCTCACTGTTTGATTTAGAATTATCTAACACAAGAAATTGTTCTTTTCACATGCACACTTCTGTCCAATCCTTTGAAGCTATGTCTCTTCAATTTTTTTTTACTAATTTTAAACTGTTTTTTATTTTCAAGTTTTTTAAAAAATGTGAATTTTATAGACTAGTTTTGAATCACATATGTGTTTTACAAAAACTTTCTTGTGGTCTCTTCATTATGTGAATAGTATTATTTCCTTACTAATATTTAAATTAAATAAAATTCTATGGTTTTTCTTGGAATATCATTTGTCTTTTGATCTAAAAATTAATCAAAACTGTTCACTAATATTTTATGTACCTTTTCAGTAAAAAGCTTAAATATTAAATTTTAAGCTTTAGATATTTGATCCACTCTGAAATTTTTTGTGTGCAAAATGTAAACTGTGTCTATTTTTCTATGAAGTTGTACTTTTTTGCTTTCATTATTCTTTATGCTGTTAACATTTATATTTACATATAGGTTAACAGAAAAGATTGTGAAAATTGTGCAATTATTGTTTGAAGTATCATTCACAAGAACAACGTGACAAGGTTGGACTTCTGTTCAGCTATGTTTTCAAAGACAGGCATTTAAACTTCTGTGCTCTTTCTAGTTGCTGCATGATCCAATCATGTTTCAAGAGTACTCTCTAGAATAGTCCCTACCACTTTCAGCAAATAGATCCCCACTTTCAGCAAAGTGACCATATGTAAAATCAATTTACAAAATTCAATAGTCCTTTTATATACCCATATCAAAGATGGTGAAAGGAAATCATGAATAAATTCAATTCACAATATTCTCAAAAACAATAATGTAGCAATAAACTTAACATGTAGGAATAAACCTAATAAAAGAGGCAAAACTACAATGAAAACTCAAATCTCTGAAGAAAGACATTGAAGAGGCCACATTTATTTTTCTGCAGCTTTTATACCCAATGTAAATAGGGAGAAGGTAGCAAAATACTTTATTAACATGATACAAAGACAACCCAGTCAATCTTTTATCACTCGGAGATATCAAATCATTACCATTCTGTTTTCTAGGTAGTAAAACAGCCCTGGAATGAAATAAAAAAGGATTATCAACAAATTTTGACATCTAATTTGGTGCTGGCATGTACAACAATGGAAATAGATCCATATCTTTCACCCTGACCTAAACTAATGTTTATGTGGATCAAAGGACTTAATATAAAATAAAATATAAAGAACTTAATAGATGAGACAGTGGTGAATAGTATCAAAAACATTGACACAGGATTTAAATTCCATAAATAAACACTAACAGCACAGGTACTGTAATCAAGAATCAATAAATGGGACCTCAATAAACTGAAATCCTTCTGTAAGGCAAAGGACAACCTCAATAAGATATACCGTCAGCACACAGAATAGAAAATAATCTTCCCCAGTTCCACATCTCGCAGAGGTCTGATATCCAAAATATATAATGAACGCTAAAATCTAAACATCAACAAACTAAATAATCAAATTAAAATGGGGTACAAATATAAAGAGAATTCTAAATAGAGGAAACTCAAGTGAATGAGAGATATTTAGAGATACATTTACTATCCTTAGCCATTAGAAAATAAAAATAAAAATGACTCTGAGATTTCATCTTGCTCCTGTCATAATAGCTAATACCAATAGCACAAGTGACAGCTCATGCTATTGAGAATGTGGAAAAAGGGAAACATTAATCCACAGTTAATAGAAGTGCAAACTTGTATGACTACTTTAGAAATCAATGTTGTAGTTGCTCAAAAAATTGGGAACTGATCAACCTCAAGACACAGCTATACCGCTCCTGGGCATATACTCAAAGGAAACCCTATTCTAGCACAGAGGTGTATGCTCAACTGTGTTCATAACAGCTTTACTCATAATAGCCAAAATATGGAAAAATCTTGGTGTCCCTAAACCAAAGAATTTATAAAGGAAGTGTGGTACATTTACACTGTGGAGTATTACTCAGCTGTTAAAAACAATAACAATCTGAAATTTACAAGAAAATGGATGAAATTTCAAACAGCACCCTGAATAAGATAACCAAATACAAACTTGACCACAAAAGACAAACTTGATATGTATTCACTTATAAGTAGTTTTTAGCTGAAAAGTAAAAAAAATAATCATGCTAAGATCCACAGACCCGGAGAGGCTAAGCAGTCAGTAAGGCTTAAGTGAGACTTAAGCTCTCCCTCTGAAATGGAATTAGAATAGATTTCCCTGGTGGATAACTGGTGATGGGAAGGCTTGGAAACAGAGAACATCAATCGGGCAGGTAATAGAGAAAATACTGGGTAAACAACTGAAATTGGTGGCATTTCAGGGGAAAGGTGAACCCCCTAAAAATTATTATCTTACCTTCACAGAAGCCAATCACAGGAGCACTTATGCACATACATACATACTCTTACTGTAAAAAAGCATAAAATAAGAAACCCAAGACTTCTTTTTCATGAGAAGGTATTCTGCAGGCTGTGGAAAGAGATATCTGGGCACCAACCTAACCACACATTTTTAAACCTATACCTGTCCTGACTGCAAGATGTGCTGGGGCAAAGTTGGCTCAGACCTTGTGATTGTGAACAACTAATGCCTGGTTTAACTTGAGTACTACTACATATCAAGGGGGAGCCCATGCTTCAAACAGTCTGGACGACTAGAAATCTGAGGAATAGCCCAGAGACTTAGGATAGATGAAACACCACTGGAAAAAAAAAACATAAAATGATTCTTAATTTTATTCTACTATACTCATAGATAAGCACCCTGTCCAGTCATCGTCACAGAGACTTCCAATAGTATCATATGGGAGCAGATAGAAAGTCCTAAAGCCAGACATTATGCAGATAATCTAAATTGGCTATCTCTATTAGGTTTCTTCCCTTGGGAATCCAGGAACTCCACAGGATAGGGAGGAAAAAGACTGTAGGAGTCAGAGGGTGTAAAGGATACCAGAAGAACGTGACCTGCTGATTCACAGAAGCAGGGAATCACATGGGCTCACAGAGACTGAAAAGGTAAGGATGGGGCCTGCATGGGTCTGAACCAGGTCCTCTGCATATACGATATGGCTGTTTGTTTTTCTTATGAGACTCCAAAGAATGCGAGTGGATGTGTCTCTGACTCTTTGCTTGCTCTTGAGACTTTTTTTCTCTTAGTAGTTTTCCTTGTCTAGACTCTACATGAAGGCTTTTTACCTTGTTCTATTATATCTTGTTGTGTCCTTTTGCATGATATATTATGGAGGCCTATTCTTTTTTAAAGAAGAAAAGAAGGAGAAGTGGATCTTGGGGATATGGGAGGTGTGAGGGAGGTAATAGTGAAGAAGGACGCTTAAAAGAAATCCCACACTAGCTCAGAACTGAGAAATAGATGATTATATATTTAGGGGTAGACTCACAAATCAGAATCCTCTGCTAGAACAGAGATCAGAAACTGAATCCTGCAGCCAGAAAAGAGGACAAACACATGCTCTACATTGGCATAAAAAAGTATAAGAGGGCACCCCCTAATGGGCCAATAACTACTGGCTGCAGGACTTCCTAGAGCATAATAGAAGTGGAGAAAGGGGAAAATATGGTTGAGATGTATTGTATAAGAGGACAATATATTAAAAAACAAAACAAACCTGTGATGACAGTGTGAACAGGATGACTTTAATAGTGGAAACTAAAAGAAATAATTCATTGAAGTAAGGTTGATGAGATATAAACAATGACAAATAACCAAGCCTGATATTATTTATTATTAGTTATGGTCATTTGGAAATGCACTCAAACTAGAGAGGGTACATTAGATAAAATTAAATTAACCTTTCTTTTATAAAAAAATTAAAATATATTTTAAACTTATATATAATAGCATATCTGCATATAATATCTGTATCTATATATTTATGCCTATATATTCACACACATATATATTTATCCATATATAAGTACATACACACACACACACACACACACACACACACATATATATATATATATAGTATGTATGAAAGTTTGGTAGATTATAAGGAGTCAGAGGCAAATGGGTATTTTAAATCTTGCATAACAATATTTTATACACTGTTTCAGTAAACACCATGAATAGGAGTCCAGTACTGACACTAGAAAGACAGAGTTTTAAAAGAAGTATTAATTATCTATTACTTTTAAAGTGGAATAAACTCAGAATAAAAATATATAAGCAACTCTGTAGCCTCAAATCATGCTTACAAAGTGACAATTTATTCCAATAAAATCACTTAAATTTTATGTATCTTACTGACTCTTAGTTCATATTCTTTCAGATTTAAGATTCTATAAATTTACTAGCATCTCTACAAAGGATTTTAGCATAAAATCAAATGCATACTTTCCACAGGGATTCACTGAGATAGGTAGATATTCTCTTCAGCTAATTAATTTCTAGGGGCTAGATCCTCATTTATCATCTGACAGTCTCACAATAATATTACATGCTCCTGTGATCATGAGATTTGGGTTATACCTTAAAAACTGTTTTTTCATAGAAATTTCCAGACTTTGGTACTTTGTGCAGTTACATAGCCTACGTGTTTATGAGCTGGAAAAGCACATTTAAGTTTTTTACACTTTAAGATATGCACACTCTATTTATGTACTTATGCCACTGTGGTCTTCTTAGCAATGCCTGTATACTAGCAGAAGTACACTGAAATAAAGAAAAACTCCAGTTTTCTCTCATATTCTACTTAACCAAATCACAACAGGAAATATTTTAATCATGCATTACAGAAATAGAAGACCTCTTGAGGTTTAACTACAGGGAAAGTTCAGTTACTGCTGATACTCACCATACTGAATGAACCTTGATTTTTTCAAAAGCAGATGCCAAGGTTAGTTTCTCTCTCACTTCTCTCTCTCTCTCTCTCTCTCTCTCTCTCTCTCTCTCTCTCTCTCTCTCTCTCTCTCTTTTTCTGGTTTCAGACTGAAGATCAGTGTGTAAATTTATTTATTGTTACAGCTCCAGCTCCTGCCTCCTGCTAAGCTTTCCACCATGCTGTAATCTCTCAATTAAACGTTTTCTTTATAAGAGTTGCCTATTTCATATTATCTTCTCACACTAATAGAATAGAAATTCAATGATATGTAATGTTATTTTCCTATAATTGTTCATATATAACAAATAGAACATATACTATATCTGAAATTTGAAAGTTCTTTCTTATTTTCCTCTAAGACATTTGTACATATGCAGAATTATAACTAATTGTCTTTCCCACTTTTGTTTTTAGTGAGATTTCTCTAATTCATTGGAAAGCAGATAAGGACCAATGTTCTTAGTTTACATGACCTAGCATATTTATATTTATGAAGCTCCTTACTACCTATGTCAGTTTTAAATTTCTATAATAAACACTTTAAGCAATGAACTTAATAAGGGTAAAGGTGTATATTACCTCATTGTTTTGGAGTTCTTAACTCATAGCATTTATCTCATTATTTGTGAACCTGTGGAAAGGCAGTACATAATATGGTCAAATATATTTTGGGGAAAGCTACTTACCTTGTGAAATATGGTGAGCAGAAAAGGTGAAATGTACCAATTTTCCTTTCAGTACTGTATCTCCAGGGACCTATCTTCCTAATATCAAAACAATCTAATAAAAATCTAACCAGCTCTCAAGAAACTAGAAACACATATATCTTTGAGGGATATTTATTTTAACCATATTACTGTGTGCAGGAGTATTTAGAAAGAAAAAGGTCTATTTCATATAGGATTTTCATGGGGTGAGTATGCTGGATGGATTCATTTTTATTTGCAATTAGTATTATGTAATTTACTTTTATATATAATTAGTATGTATGTATTTAGAATATAATCAGTAATTATCACTGACCAAGAAATATCATGTGTATTTTCACACAAAAAAATAGTAAAAGTAGATACTAAAATCTTAACACATCACCTCTGGTAACCATTAATCTCCAGTAACTTGAAGAAATTTATTAAATAAAATAAATTAGAGAAAACAATATTATCATTTATTGACATCTATAGATCTAGAATTATTTTTCATTTAAAGTTCAAGCAATTAAAAAGAATAATTTCTGTAGGTTTGAAGAATTAACAAAGTAATAATCAAAGTATCTTAGATTAACAGCAAGATACTTTGAAGTAAATAGCCTACTAATGTGGTTTTTAATAAAAAAAAATGTTACATAATAACTTAAAAAGATAAATATTGCATAATACATAAGGGTAACACTCTTCCATTGCTGGTGAGAGTGAAAACTTATACAGCTGCTTTAGAAAACAGTTTTGTGATTTCTCTGAAAATTAGGAAACTATTTACCTCAAGACCCAGAAACAACACTTTTGGTTATTAACCTAAAGGGATGCTCAATCATACCACAAGAACATTTACACAACTATGTTCATAGCAGCATTATTTGAAATAGCCAGAACCTGGAAACAACCTAGATGTCCCTCAACTGAAGAACTGAAAAAAAAATGTTCATTTTTCATAATGGAATACTACTCAGTAGTTAAATATAATGACATTTTGAAATTTTCAGGCAAATGGGTTGATCTAGAAAAAAATATATATTGAGTAAGGTATCCCAGACCTCAAAAGACAAAAATAATATGCAATCACTTATAAGTGGCTTTTAAACATAAAACAAGGAAAACCAACCTTCAATCCACAACCCCAGAAACCTAGACAACAAAGACCCTAAGGGAGATGTACATGAGCCTACATATGGAGGAGAAAAAGATAAGATCTCCTTGTAAATTGGGAGTTAAGGAGCATGGGAGAAAGAAGAAGGGGGGAGGGAGCGAGGGAGGGGAGTGGGAAAAGGGTATAGCTCAATTAAAACAAAAAAGGCAAAAACAGACAATTCTGCCATGTTTATAACTACACAGATGAGAAAATGAATTGTTAGTGTAATAGTTTCCCAAATATTTTTCTTCTAAATATTCATTTTAGCATCATGCATATTTTAGAGCATAATATCATCCATTCAAAATGTTTTCATAAACTTTATTTGGTGTTTCTAAATAACTTGTAAGATGCATCTTTATTTAGGTTATTACAAAAATATCTGAATCTGTCTTTATTGTGTATCTGTAATAATTTTCTATCCAGGAGTCTATTTTTTTTTAAAAAAAATGCTAAGTGGGAGTGGGATTTGAGCCTATAATTCGTGATTCTAGAGAAGCTAGTAAATTACTCTTTGTACTCAAAAATCTATAGAAGTAAAACCTTTAATTTGGAAACATAAGTTTGCTTTTTCTTGAAAAATATGTGATTGACTATCATAATTTATAGCATAATAATTTAAGTAAATATTTTTAGCAATATGTATATAGTATGTAAATAGATTTTTCTTAATCTTTGCAAAGCGTTTTTTTGAGAATGAGTAATATCACTTTTTGGCTGAAACATGAACTCACGCTAATGTAAACAATCAGTGCCAAAATTTAAAAAGACAGCAAGAAATGTGAAGTGGAGACATATAGGTTACAATTGTTGATTTGGATAAGTACTAATTCCATGATGTGTACACTGATCCTCACAGAATTCATCACCTTAGCAGGATTTTTATCTGCACTTTGAACTTTACATCTTAGACTTTGACTATGAAGCAGTCTATAGATGAATCCAACATCATTCTTCAATTGTGCACTTGAAATCAAACAGCTCTCCCATGAGGATGAAGATTGCAAGTTGTTGAATGAGATTCGATCTTCACTTTCTGAGAATGATAAAATTAGAGTCTTTAAAAACTGACTAAAGGCAAGTATTTTTCCAAAGCCCCATTCATCAGTTTCTAGCTGACTTCCGTCACAATAGTGCACTCAAACTTCCATTCAGTAGCTACTTAAAAGTAATCTGTCCAATCATCCTTCTTGCTCAATTATTTCACTTCTGCGGAGCCTTAGGTAGAATTTACTTGATGAACATCTAGCCTCACAGGCGAACTTCCTCTAATCCAGCTGGAAAGGCAAGGTTTTATTACACTTCCATCCACCTTTCATTTCATTTTACAGTGAAAATGGTAGCTGCCTGCTCCTATATGCATAAGAATTATAGATAATGATACATGTGGCCTTTTTGAAAAATTTGCAAATGAAAAAGAACAGTATCCATATACTTAAATTTGTTTATTGACATACAATGATTTGTCTCAAGAAAAGTTTTCTAGAAATGAGACACATAATATCAATTACACATCTTTTGAAAGCCATTATTTTGTCTGATTGAGCCATTAGTATATGCATTTTCTCCTTTTGCATCTCCAAAGCAGTCCCTGTATAACAGAAAAACTGAAACAATTCATTGTTTTTTTACAGAATGCAGGAAGGCTTCTTCTCATTGAAAACTTCAAGGTAATCTCTTATTATCCCCCAGATAAACGAGTTCCCTCAATGTGTGCACTACTGAGATTTCTTTCACAAATACAATGTTTATCATATTTCAGAAAACGGTTGGTTCTCAGTTATCAGCATGTATTATTTTGTGATAAAAGATCTCACCTGGCTGGCATCTGACAGGTATAAAGCAATGTACATGTGCTCCACCGTGGGATTCCTGTCAAACCTCTGGAAAAATATTGGTTTCCTCTAGCCCTTTTGTTTATAATTCCTCTAACAGGAGGCTATCATGATAGCCTATATTCTCCTGCAGACAAACCCGGGATGAGATACATTGGTTCTTTTGGAGTTGTCGGAACATTTCAGTTACTGCTAAATCCACCCACAGGGCAAACAATAGCACTTTCTCAATTTAAAATGCTTACTGTTGTTTCTCCAATAACTTTTTAACAGTGAAGGCAGGCAGAGACCTCAAGAGTTTTTATATCCCTATGCCCTTATTAAAATACAAAAATATTATCTCTACCAATCACAAACTTAAGAAACAAAACATGACTTCTTCATCTAATATCAGAATTATAGAAGGAAATATAAAAAAGTGTATTTTTAAGAAATTGATAGTTGATTTTTTATTTATTACTAGTATGACCTAATTTAATAACCACTAGTATTCAAAATGCTAAAGTTTTTCAGCAAATTCTTCAACCTCAATGTTGCAATCAAACCAAAGCCTAAAATGACTTTTTGATATAGAAAATATTTTTTAAACTATTTTATTGGAGAGGAAAAAGACTGTGGTAATTTTATTTTCTTTACTAAAAAAATCATTATGAATTCATCACAAATGCCTGTAGCAAAAAATAAGTTTAATTCCTTTTAGTTATAAAAAGTATGTTTAAATAAAATTGAGATAATTAAAGCTATAATATATGCCTTTTAAAATATCTTAATAACCACAATAGGAATGATTAATAAAATTTACCTAAATTAGATTTAAGATTTCAAACTGACAACTTCTAATTACTTCAATGTAATTTGCAGAGTTTTGGGGTTATGGTAGGGGCTCAGGTCTACAACTGAGTTACTTAAAAGAGGTAACAATATATAGAGATAACAACTACCTTCTTGGTGGAAATAGTCTATTATTAGTTTGAGTAGAAACTGTAACAACCAATACTCTGTCTCTGGAACTTTGATGAGTATATAAAGGTTCCTGCCCTTTAAGCAATGCACAAAATTAACCACTATTTTCTGATAAATAATCACTTTAAGAAATGAAGTTTTCATAGAAGAAAACACAGGTATTGTAACAATATAAATGAAAATAAACTGTATTGAACAAAATTATTATAACTTTGAGCAATTAGTGGCAGCATACACAGTTATACACCCTTTAGAAGAGGCAGTATTTTGGCCCAATTTGAATATTTGTCTTCCTTAGGAATTTGTTCTTAATTGTTTGGCTTCAGTTAATTTCCTTGTTATTTCTTCTCTGAGGTGTGTTAATAAGAAATGTACAATCTAAATTATATTAATTTTAAAGTATTCCATAACTTACTAAATGTTCGTGTGCTTATGTTTGGAAAATGAGAAGAATCATGGACTATGTCTGTTCTGTCACACACTTAAATTTTCGATGTAATGCTTAGAATATGATACAGAAGCTATTTTGTCTTCCACAGATATTGCTTTTGATTATTCACACTTTTGAAAATAGGATTTGCTTTCCATATCTTCTTGAATCTATTTAATAACATTTTTGAAGTGTATAATATTTATATAAGTATAGAAGATCAGTTTTATTAATGACTTAATATTATAGGTACTTAATAAAGCTCTATTTTTGAAAATATTTACACAATCCATGAGAATTTTATAAAAGTACACCACTTGTTATAATTATTCTCTCAATGTCCAACACCTGCTCTACCTCCCCCACCAATTTTCTGTATCAACACCATGCTGTCTTTCATAGCCTACTGATCTTGCAAGCATGAGGCCATCTACTGGAGCATGCTGTAACATGATTATTATTAACACAGAGACAGATACTGGGGTTCAACCTGAAGATCAGAAAATCGAAACAGAAAGCCACTGACTCTTACCTCCACCTCAATCTGAACATGGTGATCTTGCCTCCAGGAATCTCAGAATGCGATTGTGTCTGGGAGCTGTTTCCTCCCATTTTATTTTCCTTTCCAGGGCTGGGATTAAAGGCATACAACACTACTACTTGGTTTCAGTGGCAAACTAATGTGGCCACTGGGATTAAAGGTGTGTGTCACCATAGCCTGGCCAGTGGGACGATTTTACTCTCTGATGTTCAGGCAAATTTTATTTATTAAAGTACAAATGAAATATCACTACCACAGGGGTCACTTCAAAGAAAACTGATTCTTCTTATCCTAAAAGGCGTCAACTGGCAAAGCACCTCTGCCAGAACTAGGGTGTCATAAACTGGAATTTTGACAGCTTGGCATTCCATAGGACTTATGTAGGCAATCACAGTTACTGTGACTTTGCAATTGTACTAGAACAAAATGTGTAGATAACAAGGTCTCACGCTATAAAACATCTAAACTACTGGCCTACTCAGATTCTCTTCACAGTTGTTTCTTATATTGTGTCAAGTCAATAATGAAAACTACCTGTTAAAGATTTCCAGAAGAGGGGCTGGAGAGATTGCTCAGTGGTTAAGAGCACCGTCTGCTCTTCCAAATGGTCCTGAGTTCGATTCCCAGCAACCACATGGTGGCTCACAACCATCTGTAATGGGGTCTGGTGCCCTCTTCCGGTCTGCAGGCATATACACAGATGAAATATTGTATACATAATAAATAAATATTTTTAAAAAAAGATTTCCAGAAGAAACATGTTTACCAATAGAAGGGTCATCTCTCACTTAGCCAATAACTGGGGTTGTCATCAGACTAAAATATTTCACTTCATGCCAGCACACCTTACTATTCCCACATTCCCTTCACCTAGCACACCAGTGAGAAAGCATTACCTTGAGTAAGGTGGATAGCTGAATTTTATGCAATCCCCCAAACCACAGATTGCTACAGAGTAGGTTGAAAACGTTCACAACCAGTAAAGAAAACATTACTGACCAAAAGGGGTAGGAGTCCGAATCTTAAGGTCATTGTATAGTGCTTTCCTATCCTGATGTTAAATATTGCATGTGTTGTCTCTTGCCTTCTTAACTCATCTTTTCAATTTTACTGTTTGTATATTTCTATCATTTTAACTAGTTTCTTTAATAGAAGAAAACAAACTATCTTTTTTTTTCATTATACATACCAACCCAAATTCCCCCTTTCTCCCCTCCTCCTAGTCACTTCACATACTCTCCCACCCCACCCCCATTCAGTCCTCAGAGAGCATAAGTCACAATGCTTTGTGTGAGGTCCAAAGAACTCCCTACTCTATCTAAACTGAGCAAGGTATACACCCAACGAGAATAGGTTCCCAAAAAGCCAGTACATGCAGTAGGGATAAATCCTGTAGCCACTGCCAGTGACTCTTCAGTCTGCCCAAGCCAAGCAACTGTTAACCACAATCATAGGGACTAGCTTGATTCTACGCTTGTTCCTTCCCAGTCCAGCTAGAGTGGGTGATTCCCATTAGCTCAGGTAGACTGACTAATTTTTAGTTAGATTACATTTAATTATATCACTTATCTTTCTAAAATTTAATTGTTAAAAATTAAATTGTGCTATACATTTAGAGTTGATATTGAAAGTGAATTTCAATACGTACATAGTTAAGAGGGTTTAATGGGTTAATAAACCATGGTGTCATTTATGTATCTAAGCATTAAAAATTTTATTTTATAACCTCATGTTTACCACTTGTGCTCATGAAAGCCGGATATAGCTCAGCAGTTTCCTGTCCCTTTCAATTCCATTCTTTTATGTTTAGAGACTATCTTATGACTCATAATTATAATGTCTTTTCTTTCTGGTCAAGTAAGATTGAAGATGTGACTTTTGTACGTATCTTTGCAGTGATCCATGATGTATCTTGCGTATTTGTGTTTATGTTTACATGAAGGTGCACATTCCTGTGGGTATGTGTAAGCCTCTGTATGTGAGTGAAAGTGAAGCCCAGTGGTCAATGCTGAAGTTCTTCCAATATCATTCTCTACTTTATTTCTCCTTCATTTTAGCTCTTTAGACAAAGTGTCTCATTGTGCCTAAGTCTCATAGAATATGCTAGGTTGGCCCAATGAGTGGTTTAGGAATTAAGTCTGAGAACTTGTATAGATGGGTTATGGCATTTGGTCTGAGGATTTGGTAGAGGTAATAACTACTGGCTGGCTGCTCTTCTTCTCTGATCTCTCTGCTTTCACTGCCTTATATTTGATTCTGGGTTTTTATTATTAAGGTAAATTAGAAGTTATGCTTCAATTAGTGTGACCTAATTCTCAAAACCACAGAACAACAAAGGAATTGTAGCTTTCCAAGTAAAAATTGAATCAATTTCTTAATTGTTAATGGTAATTGCATGCAAAGTTAAAATTTTCTTCTCAATGTGTTTAACACACAATTCTGTTTCCCTAGTAGATCATGAAAATTCTAACAGATAGAAACTAACCCTCTACATATGGTAAAGAGAAATTTTGAATGTGCTTGAGCAGTCATTTGACACTGAAATAACTGCCTTCACACAGTTCAATGTTGTGAAACATTTGGTGGTAAAGTATTCTGTTCTTTCTCTGATATGAAAGCATTTCAAGACACCAAAAGGGCAGTTTAAATTGAAAATTAATTGTTTATGTAATGGTTCCTGTATATGGAATTAAATTTTAGCTACAATATCAGTAATAATGTGCAATCAAGCTGAAAAATACGTTCTTTACAAATATAAGAAAAAGCATATGCAGCAATTTCACAAGTTGAAGATCAATCGTTTTAAACTTAGACAAGCAACAAAGAAACAGACATGGAAGCACACTAATGTGTTGTAGCTGAATGTGTTGCTCTTTAATGTCAAAACAGTGTTCAGAATCTTCCACTTCTATCCACTGCTGCATTTTTCATAGCCATGGAAAAAGGCATAGAATTATTTCAGCATGCATTTGCTTATTGAATCTTACTGTATTAAATCTTAAACCACATATTTCTTTTCTATTTGAAGTCCTTCTAAAGACAGGGTTCAAATCTATTCTTCATGGTACAGTCATGCACATAAAGTGTTAATAACAACTCAAGAGATATTTACAAAGCCTTGTTTTTAATATCAAGTTGTACTTTTGAAAGAAATTAAAGTAAATGATCTGTATTGCCTTGTTATTTAAATATCTAAATAAAAGAGACCATCAAATGGTCTCAGTAAGCATATTTGTTACTTCAAAAATAAGAAAAAAATATAATACTCATGAAATTTTTAACTTACAGTTCATTATTGCTTTTATTGCTTGTACTGGACCAATTTCTGTATGTTTGCCAGGCTACCTTGATTTTTAAATCCTCCTACCCTCAATGGGACTTATAAATAATTTTTTCATAATAATTATTTTAATTTGGAGAAAGGCTTATATTCACATTCTGTGGTCTGTTTCAGTCAGTGAGAGATCATTATAACACAAAAGGTGAACTTGAGTTCAAAGAAAAATTCAGTTTTCTTTATATTAAATTACAAATTTTAATGATGAATGAAAGCAATCTTTTATTGTTTGCCTATACCATTGTTGATATTTTCCTTCCTATCCTCTATTTTCCTTGTATAGCTCTTACAACGGAGTATAAAGATAAAATACAAACTCCAAATTATCTTGGGATAAATAACAAGGAATTTGGTTCATTTTTATGCAATATAGTTTTAAAATAATGTTCTTTAAGCAAAGGACAGACTAGCTGTTTTTATCTCTAACTTGAAAACAAAGTATCTTTCTATATTATGCTAGTTGGGATAAAAGAAGTACATTAACTAATTTTCTATTGCTGTGCTAAACCCCAAGACTGAATCAGCTTATGTAAAGAAGGTTTATTGGGAGTTTAAAAATTCAGAGGAATAAATGTCCGGGGAAGCAATGCATTAGACAGGCATGGCAACTAGAACTGGAAGTTGAGAGCTGAGGTTTCATATCAAGAACCGCAAACAGGAAGCAGAAATGGAACACAAAATGGAGAAAGTCTTTAATTCTTTAAGTCTCAAAGCCTGCCTCCAGTGACATACTGCTACAGCAAGGCCATACCTCTACCTTCCCCACAAAATGAGCCATTAACTGGAGATTATATATTCAAATGCCAGAGGACATTCTTACTCAAAGTATCAAATGCAGGACATTCTCATTCAAATTACAGCATTTCAATCCACAGCCCATGTAAGCTCCTGGTCATATCAAAAATCAAAATGCATTTACTTAAACTTCCAAATTCCCCCCATAGTCTCTCAGAATCAATACTGTTTAGAAGTCCAGTGTTTTTTGAGACAAAAAGCATTTTTATTCTTTGAAACTCTCTGTAAATGTAAACAGCAAAATAGACACTGCCAACAAGTAATGACACAAAATAATATACCATTCGAAAAGGAAAGAATGGTAGCATAGTGAGAAAATAAAAAACCAAATAACAACTGGAACCTATCAGGAAAAACTGAGTTGTCAAGCTTCAATCTAGTATTAATGTGCATAGGTAATACCTACCTTTCAGGCTTTGGGGCCTAAAAGACATATCTCTCCCTTAGACGAGTTTATCTCCCCACATGAATCTCTCCTTGACAAATATCTCATGGTTCTGGTATCGCCAATATTTTGAGGTTGCCAGTGCAACCAAGATATCATTTCCATAGCCTTTCAGGGCCTCCAAGCATTGACTCTGTTACTACAATGCTGGAAGCTTTACAAATTTAAGGAGGAAGTTTCCATCATCTCTTTCTCGTGTATCTTTCATGACTCTGATGTGGGATTCCCCTCTTTTTGCTTTACTATATTTTATTGCTATTGGTTAATAAAGAAGATGTTTGGGACCATGGCTTAGCAGAATATAGTGAGGCTGGAAAAGATATATATATATATATATATATATATATATATATATATAGAGAGAGAGAGAGAGAGAGAGAGAGAGAGAGAGAGTAGGCAGAGTCAGAGAGACACCATGTAGATGACAAAGGAGAAGGACCTTAGGAACCTTAGGAACATTAACTGTAGGTCACAGCCTCATGGTGATACACAGATTGATAGAGATGGGTTAATTTAATATGTAAGAGTTAGGAAGAAATATGCTAGAGTCATTGGCCAAGATGAGTTGTAATTGGTATTTTTTGTGTGTGTTAGTTTTTGGATTAACACATCATGGAAACAAATGAGCAGGCACTGGTTATATGTATCTAAAGCCAGAATAAGATGGATGACCCTTCACTATTCACTGCAGCTTTGTATAGGTCCTTGGCTCATTGAATGGTTTTTGTGATAATCTTTGCTTGTTGTTGCTTTCTTTCCCACATAGGAAGATTAGTTTTCAGACCTCTTGCCAGATCTTCCAACTATTCTAGTGCAGAACAAACCTATCCTTCATCTCTTAATCTCTTCCTCATAAGCCTTGGTCAAATCATTACGCTCTTGGTGACATTTTGCTCTTCAAAGTGTTCATTTTAGTTTTTTTGGTTTGCTTGTTTGTTTTATTGTGGTTTGTTTTCTGTCACACTTCTTCATTCTCATTATAGATCTTCATAAGACTGGTTAATAGTATCCATATATTAGCCTAATAGTCAACATTAGACTGTCTTGAAATATCCTCCAACAAAGAAATGAATCCCTTCTATTTAAATTTGGGCACACTCAAGTTTCAAAAAAATGGCAGAAATCAAGCATCTCTTTTGCCAAAACTGTCTCTAGCCCAGCTGTTCATATTGCTTCCCTCTGAAATCTCTTGAGCTAGTTCGTTAAAGTTTGCATAGCTCTTAGTACTGTCTTCCAAACTCCTACTAATATGGACCATTAGGGCCAACATACCATAGGAAATTATTTTTCTAATTCAAAGTCCTAAAGTCTTCTACACAGCTTCCCAAAACAGCATGGTTAGATATTTTAGGATAATATTCCACAATCCACGTGCCAACCTCTATCTTATGGCTTTGACTGAATCACAGCTCTCATCTCAAAGGGAGTAAAAAATCATTCATTTTCAAGTCATTTTAAGTGACCATTGATCAGAAATGCAGATTTGGATTACTTTTAATTCCATGCTTAAATGAGAAATCAGTTTCCTAGGACTTTTGTAATTTTACAGAACAAGGAAAGTAATGAATCAAGGCAAGTTTAAAATACATTGTTGAGTGCATCAAAGAAACGGATATACTGAACTGGATATGGGTGTATGAAATGAAAATTATATTTTCTCTTTGCCCAAAATGTTAGTTGACATCATCCTTAGCTCTTGGATTGGTGGAAGCTGGTGTTATGCTAAGTTAATAACTTCAAAGAGTTTTATTATTACTATGTGTTAGTTCAAACACAGGATACGACATGCAATGGCTGTTTCAGAAGGCTAAAACTAGATCAAGATATAGGAATTAGTAGTAAAACATACAAAATAGCAGACTCTCGCCAGAACTGAAATTCCAGAAGGTCCATCAGTGTCTGCAGAGAAACTCTTCCCAGGAGGTTTTGCTCTGAACCAGACACAGCTTCTTTTCAGGAAATTCGTTCACAGCTTCTTTTGCTGTGATAGATAACTTGACCAAAAATAACTTGGGAAGGAAAGGGTGTCTTTGGCTTGTGTATCCTGTTAAAATCCAGAAGTGACTTCTCATATGAAGTTCCCTCTTCTCAGATGACTCTGGCTATGTCAAGTGGACAAAACTAACACGCAAGTAATAGTTCTAATGAAACAATTTTAATTCTAGTTGACAAAATGTAAACAGTGTATATCTACTAATTTTCATCCTGCAATCTATTATATAAACCATCAACTACGTTCAGTCAGATATTTAATTCAAAACAAAATTCAACTTGAATTGTTAAGATTTTTCAAATTCAGTACTTTTACTTCTTTAATGTCGCCTGCATGATATTATTTTCCACATTGTTTTCTGTGTTGCAAGTTCTTTTGAAAGATGGGGTGTTTTGTGGGCTCCCACTCAGGTGTAAAAATAGATACTTACTGTTTGTGGATAAGTCTCCAACCCTGCTGTGAAATTCTTCATAAAGGCATCCTGCCTTCACTAGTAAATTGAATCATACTGTGGTGACTGTAAGAAGTAGCACTCCCATCAATTAGATGAATTTAATCTTTAAAGATAAGCTCAGTTTGATAGCCATTAAGTGTACCTTAAATTAAAATGAAGAGTGCACCTTTTTGTCTCAACAAGAATTACTCCAAAATAGAATTTTAACAAAATTCATGCATCATAATTTGGTTTGGATGACAAGTATAGATAATCTGTATAAATCCTCATAGGCAGTGCATATGGACCATTAATTACCCAAATCCCCTTCTCAGTTCAAACTGCATTAAAACTTTATAAGACTTCATTTCAATTAAACATTTTCAAGTTGATTACTCATAGAAAATGATAAGCAAATTTCCAACTAATTTAATAAGCTTTGTGCTATGAAATCACTGAAAATACATACAAAGAGGAAGCACATATAATATATGCAGAGCTGTGTTGGTTTTATTACTCTAAACTTATATTTTCATTTTATATTGCCTAAATGTGACTGCTTAAAGTAAATCACAAGGATTGTGGATGTCATTTATATATACTTTCTTTTCTACAATTTTTTCTTGTTTGGTTATTTCTGTAAGTCTAAAGAAAATCTTTACATTTTACTGAGGAGAGGAAGAAAATCACAAAGAGACTTTTTATTCCCATCAAGATAAGGACCTAAGCTAGCTGAACCTGACAGTTGACAAAAAGATACTGTTCAATAAAAAGTGAAGTAGAATGCTTAGATTTTAAATGCCTATAGCCTGTATTATATCCCTCTGAGTGTGTGCTTTTGTGTGTGTGTTTGTGTGGGCACATAGGTGAGTCAGCATGTGCATGGATGCATATAGTCCCTACCTGAGATACTAGCCACAATTTTTTTTATTTTAAGTGCACATATTATTAATTTTTTGCAAGTTCCCTAAAGATTAAAATGGCATTATGTGTCACAACAAATTGTAGACTACATTTCCTTTAGATCTTCTTCCATCCTTTAACCTAAGTACATTTTTCTCTATAAATCACCTAATACTTTCAAAACGATGTCAGGCTTGCTTGTGAAATGCATCAGTCTAATGTGCTACTGGACATAGATTTTAGTTAAAAATGAGGATCACAAATGAACTACCCCTTGTCAACAAAAGTAAAACTTTGGATTCAGTCTATTCATACAACAGAAGACCAGTTTCAGAAGTAGAACGCTTATAAAAAAAAATCCCACAGTAGCTCAGAATTGAGAAATAGATGATTATTTATTTAGGGGTAGACTCACAAATCAGAATCCTCTGCTTGAATGGAGATCAGAAACCGAAATCCACAACCAGAACAGAGAGTCCAGAAAAGAGGCCAGCACATGCTTAACATTGGCTTATATAAGAGGCCAAGCCGCAGTGGGTGGGTAAGTTTCTTAACTCAGGCACAGAAGAGTTATCAGGCTGTAATGATATCTTATCTTTTTTTCCCCCAACAAGTCTGAACATTTAAGAAACATTTACCATTAAACCCTAAAGAATGATTCACAGGAATAGTTGCATTATTAATAAATAGTCACATTAAATTGAATCTATATACATAGTGTGTAATTACTCTTTCTTATTCTCTAATTTCATCAGATATTACTTGACTTATCATGTGCAAGAGGTTCTATCATTATTTCAATAATATCAGAAAGCTTACATATGTATTTCCATTTATAACAATTTTATTGTCTCTGGTGGTTTAAGCAAGAATGGCCCCCAGAGGTTAATATGTTAGTGCTTTGTAACCAGGAAGTGGTACTTTTTGAGAAGGATTAGGAGATGTAGCCTTGTGGGAGGAAGTCTATCATTGTGCATAAACTTTGAGAGGTTCAAAAGTCTATGCAAGGTCCAGTCTCTGACTTTTTCAGTCTATGGGTCAGGATATAGCTCTCAGCTACTTCTTCAGCATCATTCCTGCCATGTCTTCTACCATGATTCCCGTCATGATTATGAAGGACAAAGCTACTAAAGCTATGTGGTTTGTGTGTGTGTGATTGTCTGTGTCTATTGTCCTCTTTAGAAAATGAAATCAGTACATAATGAATATAGCCATTGATAAAATAAAATGTTCAGAACACTGTAAAAATGTAAGGATGACCAAAGAGTAAAATGAGGCTACTGATGCTCCTGTGCTAGCGCGCTATTAAACACTGATGTAGGGCAGGAAGAAGAAGACGATATTTTCAGAGAAAGGAGTGTGCCATTGACTTTTCCTTATACAGTGTCATTTCTAATAATATTGAGTTAAGTGGTAAAATGTGTCTTGACTTTTTCATCCGTATGGACAATTTGTGTTTTTAAAGAATATAAAACATTTTGCATTTGTATTCTTATTTTAAAGTTTACCTGAGGTCTTGTGAGTTTCAACATCCATTATTTAAGTATGGGAGTAATTGATCTGAGATAAACATGTTCTATCTATTATTATATTTGAAAAATGAATTATTCCTTTTCTCTGGGGACTTTGTAGGCCTAAATGATAATAAAACCTAGTAGAGTCACAATGCTAGAAATTTAAAAATGAATAAAATTTGAAATATTTCTTAATATATTACCCTCTCCTCTTAATATTTCAACAAACTACATTTCAGTTTTTTCAATGCCATTTTCCGTATTACTGAAATTGTTC
Organism: Microtus ochrogaster; assembly: GCF_000317375.1. Lineage (NCBI taxonomy): Eukaryota > Metazoa > Chordata > Mammalia > Rodentia > Cricetidae > Microtus > Microtus ochrogaster. Next base: position 284,913 of record NW_004949100.1, on the reverse strand, counting down.
ATTTGTTTTATATGATTCTTAGAATTCTAATGTTCACATGGTTTTATTGCTTTGTTTTCATGTTCTTCTTTTTTTAAAAAAAAGTTATTTTTAATCTTTTCTTGCAAGTTTTCAATGTCTGAAGTAACTCATTTCATGAACAATTTTTCAAGACTATATTTAAACTAAGAAATCACTAGCATGAACATAGAAATAAAAATGAAACACAGAGTCATACGGGAGGACACACACACAAAGATACACAGAAAGAGAGATAAAGAGAGGAGAAATGCAATACTTCTAATGCCTCGATATCTTCAGATTCTGTTTTTTTTTTGGGGGGGGTGTGTTTCGAGACAGGGTTTCTCTGTAGCTTTGGTGCCTGTCCCGGAACTAGCTCTTGTTGACCAGGCTGGCCTCAAACTCCCAGAGATCCACCTGCCTCTGCCTCCCGAGTTCTGGGATTAAAGGTGTGTGCCACCACTGCCCGGCCAGATTCTCTGTTTAATGGTTAGATTTAAATGAACTTTTCTGGACTCATTCTAATTTTTCAAAATTTTCAAGGCTTCTTTTTATTTATTTATCTCTTTTCTTTTATCTTCCCTTTTCTTCATTACACTATGCATCAATTGATTCATATACTTTGGAACAAACAACAGATTCTATTACAACTATTTCTATTACTTGTTGAATAACATATAGAGTTACCAAGTTATAACAATTAATTTAATATCTGTCCTACCGATGATAGCTGCCAAGATTCTGTCTGATTTTCTCTGTATTTTCTCTCTTTCTTTAAAATTGAAAATTCTGAGCCTCTGTGAGGATAACAGTTTAATAACTCTTTACATAGGACATGCCAGCTCACTTTCCATCCCATCTGGGTTTAATTCTGAGTTCTTCCATTTCTGTGACTCAGAACAAATCCACATTTATTGTTCCTTTTGCTACAAGTTTAGTATATTAACATGATGTATTCATACTTTTTCAAAGGAATTTTTAAAAACTTCATTAAAATTTTATGAAGAACAAGAATAAAACATACAAAAAACTTAAAGATGATAGTGTTATTACATGTGAACTATAGTTTGCTAATTATTGTTAGGTGAACAAAATATACAGAAAAATAATTTTAAAATTAAAAGTGTTTTTTTTCAAGAATAGAATTAACATACTGTAAATTTGCTTACTTTCAGAAATAATATCAATTTTTTTAAAACACTTTTTATGTTTTCTGTTTTTCTGTACATGGTTATTTGCCCACAGAGGCCAGTAGAGGGCATAAGATTCCCTAAAGCTAGAGTAGCAGGTCATTGTGAGCTGCCTGATTCATGTGCAAGGAGTCAAATTAAGGACCTGTCCAGGAGTACATTCTCCTAACTGCTGCTGAGTCACCTCTCTGAGTACCAGATAATCTACAAGCTGCAACATTAAACAATAATTGATCAGTCATCTTTTTATGAGTAACTTATCAAAACCAGGAGATCTGATAAAGTCTAACCCAAAGAAACAAGGCTTTTTGGTATTATTGTTTTGTGAATAAAAGGGATGTCCTTTGTTGGAGTTTTTTGTTTGTTTGTTTGTTTTTTTGTTTTTTTTTACTGTAGCTGACTTCCCTTCTATTACATATGGTAATTAATTCCCACAGTTTAGAATGGTTTCCCCCTAGCTATATGTGAAAACAGTTTCCCACTGCCAAGCCTTCATTCCTCTCTCCTAGGCAAACATATCTGCCTTCCTGTAATTATCTTT
>NW_004949100.1:264361-282845 GCF_000317375.1 Microtus ochrogaster | reverse complement strand
TGTGTGTAAACCTGTATCTAATTTTTTATGGGGCAAAAGAATTTCAGCCCAGGAAGCTCTTAGGACTGGGGAATTGTTGGTTATATGGGTATCTAAGACTGGGAATGCTTGTTTCAGAGAGAACTGATGAAAATAAAAAGCGAAAAAAAGAATAAAGAAATATGGATAAATGGGTTTAGAGTCAAAGATACATGAAGGTTATAGAATCTGCCACTAAGAGACGTCCCTGAAGCTTGATGTGTGGCAGGTTTCCCCCTGCATGGTGGCCCAGAGAGTCCATGGTCTCAAACTGTAAAAGGGAACCATGGGTTGCCTTTGATACCCAGATATTGGAGATTTCAAAACCTAACAAGGAAAGTTGCTAGCTTGGAGTGGCATCAGCCCAAGAGAAAGACGTGTTGTAGTCATCAATGCTGAAAGAAATTGAAACTTAAGGAGTTCTTATACCTTCAATTTAGAGTTGGAGAGTTTGGTCTTTGCCCTGCTTGTTTCTGTCTTTGTTTTCTCCTGTATTTTTTCCATGTATTTTATGTCCTCCCTTTCCTCCCTTTTTGAACAGTAATGTATATCCTGTGCAATCATTGTATGTTGGAAGTATACAACCTGCTTTTTTCCCCCCACTGGTACAAAAACCCTTCTTTAATAGCGCCAAGGAAGCTTAAATATCCAGCAGTCAATTGCCAACAGGTGAAAATCCCATTCTCTGATCCTCTAAGCAAGGCACAGCTTTTAGTAACTTCAATTAGAAGGCTCTAGCAGGGAAGACCAGGACTCCAATTGGTCCCAACACTTAACTAGCAGAAAATACGTTTAAAGTATTCTTTTGATAAAGAACTGTTTCCAAAATATACAGAAAGCTAATAGCCAGCATTCCAAATTAATATCTCCTATGGAAATATTGGCAGATATTTCACTAGAGAAATGATGCGGGATTACTACTAAACATGTGTCAACTCATTCATTGTCATTAAACATGACCACCTGTATAATTCACAAATAAACTGCTAAGTGATTATCATCATATCCTTAAGAGAGTTAATATTTTAAAATACACATTAGTAGTAGTAAGAGTATTTAGTACCAATCACTAATAGGAACAAATTTCCTGTTGAATTTGAATTAGATGATAACCTGGATATTGATCATACAAGGAACTAATAACAAGAACTCTAATTAGGAATTTTGCATAAGTGTGTGTGTATGCATGTAGGTATGTATGTAAATTTTTTGAAACAGTTTCTCTGAATACCTTTGGAGCCTGTCCTGAAACTAGCTCTTGTTGAATAGACTCACCTTAAACTTAAAGAGATCCAGCTGCCTCTGCCTCCCAAGTTCTGGGATTAAAAGCCTGCACCACCACCACCTGCCTATTTCTCTTAAAATAGTAAACAGTGTCGCGTGTGGTACCACATGTGTTTAATCCCAGGGCTGGAAGGGGGTCAAGGCAGACTGATCTTTTTTATCTTTAAATAATGAATTTTTTTTTATTATTATTATTATTATTATTATTATTATTATTATTATTTCAAATTTCCACCTTCTCCCCTCCTCCCATTTTCCTTCCCTTTCCCCCATTTTTACTCCCCCTCCCCGTCTCTCTTCAGTCCAAAAAGCAGTCAGGGTTCCTTGCCCTGTGGGAAGTCCAAGGTCCTCCCCCCTCCGTCCAGTTCTAGGAAGGTGAACATCCAAACTGGCTAGGCTCCCACAAAGCCAGTACATGCAGTAGGATCAAAACTCCGTGCCATTGTCCTTGGCTTCTCAGTCAGTCCTCATTGTCGGCTATTTTCAGTGAGTCCGGTTTGATCACATGCTCCATCAGTCCCAGTTCAGCTTCCCTTGGTGAGTTCCCATTAGATCAGCCCCACCGTCTCAGTGGGTGGGTGCACCACTCACGGTCCTGACTTGCTTGCTCATGTTCTCCCTCCTTTTGCTCCTCATTTGGACCTTGGGAGCTCAGTCCAGTGCTCCAATGTGGGTCTCTGATTTTATCTCCATCCATCATCAGATGAAGGGTCTATGGTGATATGCAAGATATTCATCAGTATGGCTATAGGATAAGGCCATTTCAGGCTCCCTCTCCTCAGCTGCCCAAGGAACTAGCTGGGAACATCTCCTTGGACACCTGGGAACCGCTCTAGAGTCAAGTCTTTTGCGAACCCTAAAATGGCTCCCTTAATTAAGATATATACTTCCCTGATACAATATCCACACTTTCTCCATCCCAACTGTCCCATTCCCCAAGTTCTCCCCATCCTCCCCTTCTCACTTTTCTCTCCCCATCTCCCCTTACTCCCCAACTCCACCCCCCCCCCAAGTTCCCACTTTTTGCCTGGTAATCTTGTCTACTTCCAATATCCAGGAGAATAACTATATGTTTCTGTTTGGGTTCACCTTTTTATTTAGCTTCTCAAGGATCACAAATTATAGACTCAATGTCCCTTATTAATGGCTAGAATCCACTTATGAATGAGTACATACCATATTCATCTTTTTGCGTCTGGGTTACTTCACTCAGGATAGTGTTTTCTGTTTCCATCCACTTGCATGCAAAATTCAAGATGTCATTGTTTTTTACCGCTGAGTAGTACTGTTAAGTCCATTTGATTCATTACCTCCATTAATTCTCTTATTTCTCTTTTAGGTTTCTATCTGATTCACCTGTCCATTGGTGAGAGAGGAGTGTTGAAGTCTCCTATTATTAGTTTGTGTGTTTTGATGTCTGTCGAGTTCTAGTAATGTTTCTTTTACATAAGTGGGTGCTTTTATATCAGGGGCATAGATATTCAGGATCGAGACTTCATCCTGATGGATTGTTCCTGTTTTTTGATTTTGATTTAATGAGAATTACAGTTAAGAGAGTGCCATGAGTCTCAGGGGAGGCTGGACTTTTGAACTGGGCTGAGACTGATAGACTGATCGGCATTTGCAAGTGGCATTAAATGCATTTCTGCTTTACATGACAACAACCCTTTGGGTGTCAGGGAATGGAATGTGGTGATTTGAGTAAGAATTGCCCCCAAAGTTTTATATTTGAATGCTTAGGGAGTGGCATTAGTAGGTATGACCTTGTTGGGTTACATGTGGTCTTGGCAGAGGAAGTGTGTCCCTGGGGGATTTCAAGACCTGACCTGCCTTTTCTTTGGCTGCCTGCTTTTACGTTTCCTACTATGATAATGAACCAAGCCTCTGAAATGTAAACTAGTCCCAATTAAATGTTTTCCTTTATTAGAGTTGCTATGATCATAGTGTTTTTTCAAAGCTATACATGAAATAAATCAGATTCAGAAAAGAGTAAGTTAATATGTTTAATCTCATATTTAGAATCTAGACTTTTGAAAACATTCAGACAATAGGATACAGAGAGAGAACTAAAGGAACGAGGAGGAAGGAAAAAGAAAAATGGATAAGGGAGATGAAAATATAAACATCACTTTTATCCATACATGAGATCCAGACTTAAAAATAGGAATCAGAGGCTGAGTGGTTAACATGTTGAGGACTAGAGTTAGGAACCCCACAACTTATGTCGGTGCCAGGTGTATGGATTATGTTGCAACTATCCTATAGTTCCAGCATTGGAAGGCAGACACACACACACACACAAATATGCATTCATGTATATATACAACACTTATGTACAAAAGAAAATAAAAATATATGTATGTGGGATATATATATATATATATATATATATATATATTCTGTACATACATGTAATAGTATATTCTGAAAGCAAAGAAAGACTCTGGGTAGAGAAAAAGACCAATAGGGAGGGCAATAAACAGTAGTGAAGATTATATGTAAGAAAATTATAGTAGCATAAATGTGTAAGCATCCAGAAATTAATAAATTATTTTGAAGTCTGACTTTAAAAATATAATAAAAAGTATTTAAAGTGCAATAATTTTATTATATTATCCCCTTAAAGAAAATTTCTTTATCAATTAGATAGAGGTTTAAATTATACCAAATATTAAAGACAGGGATAAATTAGTCCTAAGAAGTGCGAAATATTAAAATAACAGCACTTTCAAAACCCCTTAGTATTTGTCCCCACTCAGTTCCAAATGAATTTTAACAAATACAATTCAACAATACTTTTAGTATCCTCAGGTTAAGCATTTATCTTCATGACTTATTTCTCTTACTTTGTACTTTACTGTGTACTTTGAATTAATCATCAGAATTTACTGTTTTTTTTTTTAACATCACAAATGAGAACAAAATAGTTACTTACACAAATGATAATTGAGAAGCTAATATTTGTCTATGGTAAGATATCTAAAATGACTGATTATAATTTTGGAATGTTGCTCAGCATATTAGTTATACCAGACATGTTGAATACAGGCTCCCCTCGTTGCTCTTGAACTCATATGAAACAAATGACCATAGAAAAGCCTTGTGATGATGGAAACAGATAAAAGAAACTTTATAGTAGAATAAGTTGATCCTAACACCAGCACAATGGAACAATGACTTACAGAGACAGTTATAATTTACATGTAATGAAAATTCAAAAGACCTGTCTTTATTCTCACCCTGCCATTCTTCAAACACTTCATGGTTAGGAAATGAAAGAACATTGCCAGAAGCCCAGTCTCTTTTGATATGTTAAGATAAAAACCAAAGCTAATAGCTTGGACAGCATTCCTTAAGCCAGCAAATTACAAACCTTTAACATGGCACGTAGATTTGTTTAAATCAGTGCAACACTAGAATAGAAGTAATGCTCTGAAATAATCCACTGGGACAAATAAAGTTCAAAAACTATTACGCAAAATATCTAGCTAGGTATTGATAAGGTATTGTGTGGGGTTTTAGTGTGTGATGTGAAAGGGTTGCAGATTGGATAGTTTTCTTCTGTGGCAAAATCCTATTTAACAGTGGATAGCTGTGTAACAGTAAAAATTAACAATGCTTATGGAATGTTAGGACAAATTGCTTCCTGATATCAGAGCTTCCATATGATTTGTCTCTTCTGTTTCCATCCTTTTGTCTTTTTTAATAACTTCCTATGATTGAAGTATTAAAAGTGATACCAACCTCTAATAAAGACTCAACTTTTGTATGTAGAATTTTAAATCTTGTATTCTCCAATTTGAATAGGAAACATAGAAGACATACTGCAAAAATTTTGAATGAATACTGTTAAATGTATAGTTAGACTAGAAATTCAATTATTAAGTCTATTAGAACATGAGAAGTAACAATATTCAGGTTTTAAATGCAAGATAATCCCAAGGAAAGATTTTTTTTTTTGATTTTCAAGACAGGGGTTTCTCCCTAGTTTTTTGGTTCCTGTCCTGGAACTAGCTCTTGTAGACCAGGCTGGCCTCGAACTCACCTCTGCCTCCCAAGTGCTGGGATTAAAGGCATGCGCCACCACCACCTGGCTAGGAAAGACATTTTTAAAAGACCCATTTCACCACAATTCAGAAAATAATACTTAAAACATGTTTGTTAATATATTACCCAAAAGGATAAGTTCTCTTATAATTACATTTTATTTTGGTTTTCTTTCCCAAATTTATTGCCTGACTCAAACAGATTGAAAAAAAAATACTCTATATATGCAAATTTGGACGCTTCTTTAAGATCATTCTAACTTTTATTATCTTACGCAAATATCTTGACAAAAATGTAATGGAAAAAAATGACTAAATGACTATGACTTCCGAAATCAATAAGCCATTATTGAGCCGAGCTCAATACAGTAAAGTCTTAAGAGCAATGATTAAAAAGAGTCACTGTACCTAGCGAACAAGCATACTGTAGCCTTTCAAAACCACCACTTAAGCATACATGGTAGAAGCAGTGATTCTTTTAATGTTTTTTAAATGTAAAAGGTGCTATCATGTTTTTGATAAATTATCTTTAAATAGCCATAGACATGGTATTGATCCTTAGGGACCTATGTAGCATATGTATACAGTATTGTAAAAGAAAAGAGACTGACAACATTTTCTTGATATTATTTCACATGAAAACCCATTCAGAAGTAACTGCAAGTATCAATAGATGGGAAAATTACCAAAGGTTGTGAATTTTAGCACTACTTACTCAGAGATCTACTGTCAAATATTTTTATCTCTAAGAAGCCAAATAAAACTGAAAGTAAGCTAGCATTAATTTTAACAAAAAGCACAATATTAAAATGCTCAGACGAGAGAAATAGAAAGCCGATAAACTATTTTAATCCTCTGCTAAATTTGAATGTTTAATTGCATCCAAATAGAAAAATTTATAAGACTAAGTATGGGAAAGTGGATTCTCTTGGATAATCAAGTAGTGCCCAAAGAATAGAGAATAATTCCAAATCAAGACTGTCATAAAATAGAAAATTCCCTACTAATTATTGCACATTTTCATATGCAGTATGGACATAAAAACCACAGTGCTTAACTTTAAGAATGTAAGAGATAATTTATTCTGGAGTCATTCTGAGAGACCATGACCTGAGAACACAGATTAAGGTTACCACAAGTTCAGTGTTCCAATGGAGAAAGCAGTTTTCCAGGGTTTTACAGGGCTACAAAACAACCAAAGTAATAATTGAAGGCTAGTTGAAAATACACTGATGTGTACACCAGAAAGTCAGAGACATCAAGATGGCGAATGCTTTTCTATAGGCATGAAATGTAATGTTATCTGATAGCATTCCTTGCTCTTGGATTGGAAGAAACTAATAGTTTGGTAAATTAATAGCTTCTAACAGCTTTTTATTTATTTTATGGGGTGTTAATTCAAATATGTAACAGGACAAGCAATGACTGTTCTCAGAATGCTAGAACTAGCCCAAGATACAGTAATTAGACTCTGACCCTACAACATTCCAGTCTCTCCCTAACACTGAGATTCTAACCTGTTCCACGGTCTCTGCAGACATGACAACTCCTCCAGAGGGTTTTTTTTATTCACAGACAGACACAGTCTTCTTTTCAGAAATTGTCATTCATAGCATGGATAATTTTAAAGATTAAAATCTCTGATTTTCTATATAGAAAAGAAACTCATCTAGCTAATATCGTTTGGTTATTTAACAATCTAACGAAAATCCTCTGAAAAATCATCTCACATACAATAAATAGCAGTTTTAATAATATTCTCATAAATTTGCACTTATTCTATTGTGGTGTATGGTAATTTGATGATTTCTCCCTTAATAAGTTCTAAGTAAGTGGGGCATATAGAAACTACTTATATTTTTTAAAAACTTAATAACAAAGTAAAATATTAGAAAGCTAACACTTTTGCTCTGTAAAATTGCTGTCTTGAACTCATCAATCCTCTATTTCTTCAGTCTGACACAAAACAAATAAAAAATGCCCATGTGCCTTTTTTAAGACAATTCCAATGACACTAAAACTTTTGGGGGCAGGTATCATAATTAATTAGTTTAGTCAATCTTCCTAAATTGTCAATTTGTTCCTTTTTTATCTTATATATAGTATACATGTAAAATATTTTATCTATGTATATATAGTGTTTAAAAAATCTAAATATAAATAATGTATTAAAATTCTCATAAAATTACAGCTACATAAAACCTAGGAAACATGACAGGGCAATCCTGCATCCCTTTAAACTAGAGAAATTAAATTCAGTCATAATACAACAGTTATAGAGAGGCTAAAATAATAAAAATACTTAGAAGGTAATAGTGTTATTAAGATGTTTAAATCAATTTTTAAAAATTTAAATACAATAAAAATGCATAAATCTGTGATTATGTATGCATAGAGTTTTATTTTTTTATTTGTGAGAATGAAAAAAACATGTTAATAGAATGTAACATTTTTTTTATTTTTTCAGGGTGTACCATTATACAATATCACAGTTTCTTATGAGTCAGTTTATGCAAATAACTAAAGTTTGACAAAGTTGGGAAAGACAAAACGGCTAGGTATAGTATTTTCAAGAGTTTCTGTTAGCCTAACAGAAACCGGAATTTATAAACCTTATTTATCAAATATACCAAATTTATGAAACACATATATCTTTCTTATTTACATTTTTCTAGAAGACTAATGTTGAACAGTTATCAAATACATAAATGGTTAGACATAGAACTTGAAAGTCAGGTTCTGCTAACATGAGTAGAACTGTATAAACTTAGAGATTACAATATTTTTAAATTTAGAACTCTTCGTAACAATTCTTTTCTCCCAATTTAAGCCGGTTTCCATTTTAGTGTATTTCTATTTTTATGTGCAAATTTACATATGTGCCTAAATAAAATATTCTATAACTGAGCAATATCTCATAAAAGCTCCTAGAACATATCTAGTTTAGACTGGTTAGCTGTACAGCCAGGGGAGAGAACAGTCCATTTTGTGAAGTCTGTGGAACTTGTGTATAAAATACTTGCTACCTGTCCATTGGAAGAAATATCTACAAATGCAACAATAACAATTGCGACATGAGTTTTAGATGTAATTTTAGGTCACACCCTTGGAGTAACTTTAAAAACTCTTAAATGGTTCCTTTTGATGGTGATTATCTGTAGAACCCAAGTAGTATGCTAATGCAATCTACCAGTGGACATCAGTGTGAATCAATTAATCTGCTTATTATCTACTAGCAGTGTAATTTTGTAGGCTCCTTCGAAAGAAGTTCTTTTAAAAATATCCTTTTCATCATCATTAAGTCTGTAATTTCTTGGAACTAAGGATATGAACTAAGATATGAAGGATACAAGTGGAGAGTTATAATTAATGTAAATTTCCATAGTACTGTTAATTTCTGGATATATAATTTCAGTGGGCGATGAACCCTCAGTTTCCCCACATGAGAAGTATGAGGGATTTCTGAGCAATCACTGAAAGATTTCTGGCTTTTGAAGATATGATTCCCTTATGTCCCATGAGAGATTCCTGGAAAAGGAAATCTGACTTCTGAAGAATTATGAGAAAGGCAGAAGAAAGATGGCCTTCAGGCTCAGTGTGAAGAACATTTAGATTAAATATACAGAGGATGGTGCTATGCATCCAGTGAACCACTAATCCCGCCTCCCAACCCTCCTCATCAAGAAGTTTGAAGGTTTTCTAGAGAAATTCCAATAATATGTCATTACTCATTTTATGTAATACCTGTAAAATCATTGTGAAGACTATGGGTTTTAAAGATCAATTGAATTAAGGGCTTCTTTGTGCAAATATATTGTTCTTATAAAATAGTTTGCAAATTTCTGATTTTCAGGTCTATTTTTCTCTACTTAATAAACTTATTTTGTAAAACGTACATAATGTGTTTAGAATCCCATACTACTAGAAAACAATAGGTGAATTCGGCTATCAGCTAAAACTTTGTCTGAGTGTGCTGATTGGGAAGTCTGTGATATATGTCCCTAAAGAATGAAAGAAATCATGGACCTTGGAGGAACATTATTTCCCTTTTTCTTTAATTCTCACTCACATTTGTTATCATTTGATTTTTGTAATGTCAAATATCTTGATTGTAGTAAGACAAATTTTTTAAATAAATTTAATTTAAATTTGCAGTTGAGTAAAGATGCTAGACATTTTAAAAATGTTTCTCATTCATTTGTATTTCAACTTATAATAACATTCTGTTTAGTTCTATGCCTTCTTGAGTTAATTTTAGTTGATGTTTATCATTTTGGTTTCTTTCTATATTCTAGATAGCAAGTCTCTGATGTGGGATTCCCCTCTTTATGCTATCAATATGTTTTATTACCATTGGTTAAAAAAGAAGGTGCTTTGTCCTATGGCAGGACAGAATATAGCAAGGCAGGAAACCTGAACAGAGGTATATAGAAAGATTAGGTAAAGTCAGGAGACATCATATGGCTGTCAAAGGAGAAGGATGCCATAACCTTACCAGTAGGCCACAAACTCATAGCGATATACAGATTAATAGAATTGACTGTAAGAGCTAGCTAGGAATATGCCTAAGCTATTAGTCAAACACCGTTGTAGTTAATAAATTTTTTTTCCAGATTATTTGGATCTGGGCAGCCAGGAAACTAAAGTATAGTCTCAATGTACAAACCTCCTTTAGGTGTATAGATAATAAATATATTTGACATCATATGGGCTGTATCTTCACACTAGTGATGGTATTCTTTGCTGTACAGAAGCTTTTCAACTTTGTAAAATTCCATTTATTAAACATTGGTCTTATTACCTATGATAGTGCAATCCTGTTCAGACAGATCTTTCTTGTACCAATAAATTAAAATGTGTTTCCTAAAATCTTCCCTCCTTCTGATTCAGAGTATTACTGCTATGAGAAACCCGCTAGAGATCATTATTCAGACACAGTTTAAGACAATTGAAAGTCTTTACTCCAGCTGGGTGGGACTACACTCAGGAATTTAGCATCCAAGTGGACTTACCAATTAGGTTACTTATTCTAGAGAAATAATAATTTTCTCTCAAACATCCTTAGTATATTGAAGTTCTTTGTTTATGGTTAGCACCTATTTACGTTCTTACCTTCTACCTCACCATGCCAATTTATATCTATTAATGTTGTCATTGTTTGGGCAACAACCTGCATCCCTGCCTTTTCTAGAAGGATGCTTTCCGATCCTCAGTATCTTACAGTCTCATGCCTTCTTTTCTGATGTTTCTTAAAACGTAAGGTCAGGAGTTGTGCCATAGATGTATACTTTGCAGCATGGGTAACCAGCATTTAGTCACTGCTGTTTTCTGTATTTTGACCAATTGTGGCTTTCTGTGATGATTACTGTCCAATTTGAGGTGAATTTTCACTTATGAGGAGTGAGAGCCATCTTTATCTATTTATATAAGGAAAAGTATTTAACCACACAGTTAGGAATTATGCTGGTATTGTAACATAGGGGCAGTAGTGTCTCTCTAAGATAATCCCTAGACCAAGATAGTTGGCGACTTTTATAATAAAAGGCACAATATTCCTCTTGTTGAGAGGGCCTTGAGTCAGCCAGACATTCAGTGGTTACCAACAAGATATCATTGCCACTATTTCACTTTTAGGATATTTTACCTTCCTGGTCTATTTTTGTGTCTTAAGTACAATAGCTACAAAGAATTATTGATTTTCTTGCACTTTGGAAGCTTGAATAACACTTCCTTTCACTAGAAATCCTAAATTTAAGCAGGAGTATTTCAGATTAGATTGAATCCACAGAGGATTTAATTCATTTAAGCACAGACTGTCTTCACCAAGAAGGATTTACCTTTAAACTTTGGGAGGCAGCTAAGCACAAAATATGCATATTTGCTATAATATATGTATATGTATATAATATAACAATAATATATAACACACACATGATATAACACACACACATATATACTACACATATGTATATGTGTATATATACACACACGTATATGTGTGTATAGTTTTGGAAGACTTCAGATTTTCTATGATCAAAATCTCCAATGAAAATATTTTAGGATTGATGCTAGATTTCTGTTAAATGGTCTATATCTTTTATGAATAAACACTCGGAACTGAAGTGACATAATTGAAAATAAAACCAGAAACATTTACTTATATGTAACTTTAGGAAAACAAAAGGAATAGTATTTCCTTAAGTATTTTTCAAGCATCTTTGGTGTTTTTTCCACCTTTGCTTCTGAAACTTTGACTTTCATCCAATTTCCTAGTGAAAGCCTCCTTCTCATTCCCCTTTTATGTCACATGTATCCTGCTATGCCTCTCTCTCCACCCCCATGGCCTTACCTACATTATCCTTTTTACTGTCTTGCTTTCTGTGGTCATTTCAAACTATGCTCTCACATATGAATGTGTGAAGACAGGAAATACCTATAAGCTAGTACATGTGGTACCTGCCTTTCTAACTCCATGTGTAGAGTCAATTGGAATAAAATGCTTAACATTTTAAAAGAAATTTGAAATATTGCTTAATACGTATGTTTTTCTCCCATTCACCTTGAATAATTGCCAGGTGCAGCTCTAATATTTGTTTAGTAAATAATTAGTAAATAAACTCATATTTGTTTAGTAAGTAATTGAATGTTTCTTTTATTTTAACTCCAAAAGTTTTAAATTTTTATACATTTGGCTTCAGTTTTGTGAGTTCTCAAAATTTAGCTATTTCTTAGCCAGGCAGTGGTAGCACACGCCTTTAATTTCAGCACTCGGGAGGCAGAAGCAGGCAGATCTCTGGGAGTTTGAGGCCAGCCTGGTCTACAAGAGCTAGTTCCAGGACAGGAACCAAAAAGCTACAGAGAAACCCTGTCTCGAAAATCCAAAAAAAAAAAAAAGCTATTTCTTGTGAAAAGGAAATAAAAAGTAGAGAATTTAGAATTTTTTTTTATTGCAAAATAGACCCTCAGAGAAAAGATCAAGAATTATAGACAAGATTCTTCTTAGGTTTCAAGATGACTTGAATTATGAGCTTGAGAAAGTGGAAAAAGAGAACTGGAGTGTCCAAGGACAAGAGAAATCAAAGATCCAGCCACCGATAATAGTAACAAACAAGATCCTTACTTTTCTTAAGTTCTGTTTGAAAGTAAGTGAATCAAATACTTTTGTAGTATGATAGGGCATCTCTTGGGTATAATCCCAAGAGTGGTATTGCTGGGTCCAGGGGTAGATTGATCCCAAATTTCCTGAGAAACCACCACACTGCTTTCCATAGTGGTTGCACAAGTTTGTGTTCCCAGCAGCAATGGATGAGTGTGCCCCTTACTCCACAACCTCTCCAGCAAAGGCTATCATTGGTGTTTTTGATTTTAGCCATTCTGACAGGTGTAAGATGGTATCTCAAAGTTGTTTTGATTTGCATTTTCCTGATCACTAAGGAGGTTGAGCATGACCTTAAGTGTCTTTTGGCCATTTGTACTTCTTCTGCTGAGAATTCTCTCTTCAGTTCAGTGCCCCATTTTTTAATTGGGTTAATTAGCATTTTAAAGTCTAGTTTCTTGAGTTCTTTATATATTTTGGAGATCTAAAAGTCTGCACAAAGCACTGTTCATCCTAGAAGTCCCTTATCACTTAAAGGCTGTATTATTCAACTGCATGGATGGATTTGCCAAGTATTTACTCATTTATTATTTTGTGTTGAATGCATGATTGGGGCAGATGGATCAAACTCAAAGAATAAAGGTAAATATTGAACATTAATGAGAAAATCCGTATCCTTCCTTCCTGCCTGGGTGTCAAGCTAGTTATACTGTAGCTAGCTATTGTACAATCACACACTCTTATGATTATTATGGACATATTTATAAATACATTTCAAGAAAAGCATTCTACTCTATGTGATTCACATTTTTTTTCATTCTATTATTGGAATCTGATATTCTCAATGGCTTCATATACATTATTTTTAAAATATGGAATGTTTTCCTTCTGGTTGGTCACATCTATCTTATCTGGGTAATTGGTATTTTCATCCTTTCTTATCCATTTGTACATTATTAATTATTCTATGAATCATTATTATGTTGAATTTCTCTATGCATTATAATTAGCTCATTCCTCACTAGAATGTTTATTCCGTGAGAACAAATAATTGACTACTGTTTTTCTCTACTTTGCCTTAAAACTAGCTAGAAAACGGCATTAATGGAAGACAAGTTTGCTTACAAGAGCTCAGAACTTGAATCAAATATTTTATAATGTTGTTTACTTTATTGAAGTAAGAATTGCATACCACGTTGTGGTGGTTTGAAAGAGAATGGCCCCCATAGGCTCATATATTTGAATTCTTGGTCCTTAATTGGTAGAACTGTGTGGAGAAAGATTAGGAGGTACAGTTTCATTAGAGGAAGTGTGTCACTGATGCTGATATTTGAGTTTTCCAAAGCGCAAACCGGACCCATTCTCCTTCTTTCTCTGTCTTATGCATGTGGATGGACTGTAAACTCACAACTATTGTTTACAGTTCCCTGCCGGCCTGCATTCTTCCTCATTCTGTATCTTGATGGTCATAAACTTTTCCTCTGAGAATGTAAGCAAGACCCCAATTATCAGCTTTAAAGTTGTGTTAGTCATGGTGCTTTGAAGTAGGAAAGAAACAAAGATAGAAGTTGGTACCACGGAGCAGCACCCCACTGTAATATGTATAACTATACTGCTTGTTTGAATAATGTGGATGTGGGAACTTTCAGGTAGGAAAATGTTTGAATTCTATAAGGAGAATTTAACAGGTACTCCCAGTAGAAGTTTATAAGACAGAAATGAGAGAAATGCAGGCTCTGGAGACCACAGTCAAGAGATTTCAGAGGGGAATATTGGTAAATGAGAAAATCCGTTACAGCTGCATCTCAAGGAGGCCTTTTCTCAGCTGGGTGTCCTTCCTGGGAAAATTCTAGAGCTTATGTCAAGTTGACACAGAACCATACAGCACAGTTGATCTCCCAGTCCCTGCTGTTGAGGGCTTGCCTGGTTAGGAAAGATGACTGGTTCAGACTCATGTCCCCCATTACAAGAAGTATTTCTTAGAGTTACTCTCAAAGATTCCAAGGAGTTTTCATTGCATTAGGTTTCCACATTGTCCCCGAAATGGCCTGCAATTCCACTCATTTCTTCCAATATTTTCTAAGACCAGGCTGGCCTCGAACTCACAGAGATCCGCCTGCCTCTGCCTCCCGAGTGCTGGGATTACAGGCGTGAGCCACCACCGCCCGGCCCTTCCCCACCTTTTCCCTCCTGTTACTAATTTGATTTTGCCCAATCCACCCATGAAATTTACTTTATTTTCCCTTCCCAGGATATTCTTGCATACTCCCTTAATCCTTGCTAGTTACTTATCCTCTCTGGGTCTGTGAACCTTTACATGTTTATGTTTTACATTACAGCTAATATCCACTACATACCATTAGAAGTGAGTACATACTATTTTGCCTTTCTGGGTTTGGTTACTTCACTTGAGATGATTTTTTTTTTTATCGTTCCATCATCCAATTTGACAAGAACTTTAAGTCTTTGAAGAAAGAAATTGAAGAGGATGCCAGAAAATGGAATGATCTCTCATGTTCTTGGATAGGTAGGATTAACATAATAAAGATGGCAATCCTACCAAATCAATTTATATATTCAATGCAAACCTCATCAAAATCACAAAGCAACTCTTCACAGACCTTGAAGGAACTATAGTCACCTTCATGTGGAAAAACAAAACAAAACAAAAAAAAAATCCTGGATAGCCAAAACGATCTTGTACAATAAAGGAAGTTCTAGATGAATGACCATCTCTGACATCAAGCTCTATCATAGAGCTAGAGTAGCCAAAAGCAATATCAAAATAGATAAAGCAATTTGGAAAATGAGCAATTCCGAATGTCATATACAATGGAACTTTATGATATTTTTCATTTCAAAATAATGAACACATACGTAGAGCTTCAGTTAAAGGATTACAACATAGTCCAGGAAAACAGAGAGGCTAAAAATGGGCCTATGTTCTTAAGATAAATTCATTGTTGGGACAGATAAAAGGGAAATTCAATGGTTGAATAACATTCTTTTCAGCAATCAAACATTCATAAGGACTTGGTAGATAGCATCAACATATACTTCATAAAAAATATATTAAAATCTTACTAAACTTGGAATAATGGCATGCTCTTACAGTCATGAGTTAGGAGAGCAGAGGCAGAAAGATCACGAGTTTGTGGTGTCTGGCCATAGTTAGATAGATATATACCATGTCTAGAAAACAAACACACAAGCAAAGAAACAAAAAAAAAACAAATAATAAAGAAAAACAAGAAGCAATTTGAGTTGGACATATTATATAGTATAAAGCTAAAATTTTAGCAGTTCTAGGGAAAAATTCATAATGAGTATGTCAGCGATTTGATGCTCAACAAAGAGTCTGAAATTTTATAATTCATACAAACTAAGCAAAACGCTTATCCTGCATGAGGGATGTTTGTCCAGTATGACTTTGTCATCACGCCATTTAGAGTTCAGGTGCCTCTCTTAAAGAATCATACATATAGCAACACAAGAACATAGCATTGTTTACTACTATAGATATTAAAGTTGATATACAGAAGCCCATGTACAGATATCTAAACTCATCTATAAATAATCCCTTCAGTCATCCATTAAAATATACTTTGAAACATATTGCATCACAGTAAGTTCAGTGCAGTTGGTCTAGATATTCACGGAGGAACAGATGTCGCGCAGGCAATGTTTACTTTGGAGGCTCACCATAAGAGTAAATCAACTGCAATATTTCAATATTTACTTTGTACCTTCAGACACTATTTTTCTCTCCCCTTTGCTAGACAGTGATAATTATATTTCAACATGATAAATATATCAATGATGCTACTTGCCAGTTTGTATCACTTTACATAAACTTTGAGACATTGCGCCCTTAATCTTAAAGGGAAATTCTGATGAAGCCCTAGATTCTAGTGAACCTATTGTTCTGGGTCACTGTATGTGCCCTTTCATATCATCTTCAGAAAAGGTCAAAGTTTATTTGTATAGAATAAGTTGTAATGCATTTTGAGGAGAAAAATTAAGTTGGCTAGAAGAAGCTTGAGATTAAATTTATTAAATATTTTCTCTTGAAGATTTACAAGTTATATTACCAAATTTAATATTCTGTAGAATTCTTTTTCAAGATGTAAAATTTATCTTTGTAGAGCACGGTCTTGTAAAATTTATTTGACTTGAAAAATTTATAAGACTTGAAAAAGGCCAGATTAGATAAACTGTTTTATTTATAGTTTAAATGAAATTTACAATAATCAAAAACAACAAAGAATTGACATGAAATAGTCATATAGGTCAATGAAAGCAAATAGAAGTTGAAATGGACACAAACATATAAAATTTAATTTCTGACAAAACTCACCTAGGTGAGTTATTGAAAAACATGGTCTGGGTGACATTTAAAAATAAACTTCATCTCTTAGTTCACACTGTGCAAAAAATTGCCTTGAAATGGATCAAAGTTAAAAATCATAGAAACTAAAAATAGCAGAAATAGGTTGGCACTTCACAGGGAATGAAGCTAGAGGTGCTCACTAAAAAGAAGACGGAATTATCTGGTTACCATGGTTTCCTTAGGGTATATGATTGTCAATATCTAATGACCTAAAATCTTTCATATTAGTCTGCATTTGTGCATATGAGTAAGCAATCAACAAATCTATTTAAAATAGTTAGCTTATATCTAACTCATTAACACTTGTGTTCAATAAATAAATACTAGTATTTAATAAAAAAAAAAAGATTCCACAAAGATGCAGGCAGGAATGGTCTTGTTAATTCTCTGCCCACATCCAAAAGACCTTACCTCTGATCATCCTGATTATACATTGTAGAAGTTTTGTGATCAATAAGTTCAGAATCTTTAGTTTTACTACAGCTTCTCTCTCTCTTTCTTAATATGTATATATGTATATAGTATTTCTTAGAATTGATCGATATAATCATATTTCATTTTCCCATTCTCTTAGCAATTGTCTCATATAATTAAGAAATTCATTCACTTGACCAAACCCTCTTTTATTTGCTAGCAAACTCCAGACACCTTTGCAGTACTTATATGTTTCTAGATGCAGTATTTCCAATTAGTACATCTGAGAAACATTCTCTGTCTAAATCCACAGGCAGCACAGCTGCTGAATCCTGCCTGGCTCTAGAGGATAGCTCCTTGTCAGCACAGCTTTGACCTACCAGCTTACCAAGATCTCAGCAGAGTCAAACCTCGCTCCTGTTCAGCTTTTCAATAATGCCCTCACTAACCCTGGCCAATGTGACCCAATTTCTTCTTTACAGCATTATGGAATTTTGAGCCATGATTTTTCCACTTCAACTAGTATTGAGTGTCAGATAAAGTTTTCAAGGGATCACTACAAACAATTTTATTTAGCTTATGAAAGTTCAAGAGTCACGAGGTGATTTCTCACTCTGCTGAATCTGGTCTTAGTCAGTCTTAAAGAGTTAGCTGAAGAACAGAGCAGAGTTTCCTTGTTAAAAAATTATTTCTCTTGCTGAAGTTCAAGAAAAAAGAAAGAACTTAAATTAAAGGCACATCTGTGAGTTTGAAAGACCGTCTATAAAAAGGAATTCCATTATTTCTCACTATACTTATCTATTATGAAGTCCAGTAGTATATTTCTATTAGTAATATAATATCTAAGTCACACAAAGTAACTTTAAAATAATTCATGACACATTCCGTTAAAAGAAGTGGCATAAATGGTATTTGCTATATGTTTCCATGGAAACAAATGTGTCTGTACAAAAATGCCATATCCATTATTTCTCAATAAAATGTCTTTGATTTGTATTAGATTGGTTCAATAGCAAAGAAAGGAAGCCAAGGAAGTCTAAAACTCAGGAAACAGCAAAAAATTAGAATCAGAAAATAACTTCTATATTTTTTCAGATTGGTTTAAATCTCTGAACATGGCGAACAATGAGGGCTGCTGAGAAGCCAAGGACAATGGCACGGGGTTTTGATCCTACTTCATGTTCTGGCTTTGTGGGAGCCTAGCCAGTTTGGATGTTCACCTTCCTAGACATGGAC